>NC_087254.1:34698546-35004935 GCF_037042905.1 Lytechinus pictus | reverse complement strand
GAAGTGATGATTGAATCATCATATGGATGTTAGACGAAATGTTGATGGACGGTGGTGAGTGGACGAGTTGGCAGTGGACTAATTGGCAATTTACCACAAGAAATACGCTCGCAGCCAAGATTATGTAACCATAATCTATGATCTCATTATCAACCGCGATGGAAAGAAAACTTGTGATAATACTCGTCGACATCAGAGGTAAGATGGTTATCAATAAGGGGAGGATCGACGTGGCTGAGTGTTACCATGGACCTATTACGAACATTCGTCTACATCAAACAGTCGCGGATCCAGGATTTTCCAAGGGGGGTGCATTTTGTTTTAAAAATTACAAGCAAAAAACGGGGGGGGGGGTCGTCACTTCCGTATATGCAAACAATGCACCTTTTGACATTATTTTGAAACCGAAAGCATGAAGGTTTATAAGATTAGACTAAGCAAAAAATAATTTTGATGTAGAAGAAAAACGTAGTCTTTGGCCTCGTGGATAGACCCCACAATAAGCGCCATAAACATTATGTTCTTCAAATATATCATGTAAGTATAGGCCTATATTTATAAATGACTCGAAACTTAAAAATAGTACTCTCGACGCAACGTCAACAATATCTCCTCAAAATATTGAATACATGCCTCTGAGAGTCGTTTTCATTGCGAATTGATTAAATCGATCCATGTGAATTCCATTCCCATCCCCCCCCCCCAAAAAAAAAAATGTTAATAAATCTACTATTATATAGACAATGGTACAAATGTGTGGCAAAGATATAAGATAAAAATAAAATAAATAGAAATATCATCTTTGACAAATTGCTGGGTCATTCTCAAGAAAATGTCACAATTCATTAAAAATCACGATTCAACCACCATGAGACCCACTACCCCACACCCACACAAGACTGTGAACACCGTAAATTTAAAAAGCTGCATGCACACTGCACATTCAGTGACCAATATCCGAATATCAGTTTGCAAATGATTTTGTTGCGGATGTTCATGAAAAAGATGGTACCCCCCTCTTTCTCCCTTTTCAAGCTTCCACAGGCCACCAAGTATAATGTACTGTGCACTTGCCATCCACGCATGTTACGACTTTAAAAATATCTAACAAAAATCACGGAAGATTGCGATGTTACAGGCAAACAAAAAATGATTGGGTCAATTAAATGACTAAATGTGACGGGTTTTTTTTTTCTGGAGACGCCTTGCTGTGCATGTCTGTGAATATAGTGAGACATTACTTGGTAGGCCTACACCATAGGCCTACACTCTGAAAACGCAGAAGGCGAAAAGGGTGAGAAAAGGATTAAAAAGAGGTCGAAGGGTGGCAGGGTATTTCAACCTTATTAAAAAACGCTGTCACTCCACAGCCCTTTTAAAGGGAGATTTCCCCTAAACCACCCTTTTGTTTTTAGAGTGCAATTCATGGTAGGTTGATCAAGGATCGATTGAGTCACTCGATTTCGAACGTGGTACAAAAATAGCATCGAACATCTGGACGGCTGCTCGGACATCACACAAACAATATATAGATGAAGGCAAGAAGAAGAGCACATCACGGTGACGGAATTAGGTTGTTAGGCTGGTGCCAAGCCACGGATGACCACATAGCCGATTTTCTGCATTAGAGAGTGGGAGGTGATGAGAGTGAGATGGGGGCAGAGGGTGTGGAGAGAAATAGAGAGAGAGAGGGAGAGAATGAAATAGGTGGTGGCAAGGGGTGGATAAAGATAACATAGTGATGAAATGGGAAAGAGGAGATTGGTCTGATTTTATAAATATTATAAATATCACAATTAAATACTTTGCACAAGATATGAGATTAAATATAAATATAATACATACACATCAAAATATACGGATGGATCATTTTATTCAGAGCCATTAATATAATGGCTCTGTGCTTCCTATAGCTCGAGTAAAATCCATTTTCGGTTCTCAAAATCTATTATTATTTTCCACGCACACGCACCCACAAGCTCGCACATCCATGACCCAATAGGGATCACCTGTCATATCCATGATTTGTGAAAAGCTATTATTTCCTCATTTAGAGGATTTAAAAAATGCATTGTTTCTTATAGGCAAGCCTCTTCTGCTGGGTCACTTGATTTTTTTTTCTCAGCTTAGTCATATTGGTTCTATAGTTAAACTGCTGTACGTTTTAAATTCAGTCCCTGGTTTAATGTACTATTATGTTTATCTATTGTACTTTGCGATTCAAAGAAAATTCGTTCAAAAAATGATTAGTAATTTTGTTTGTATTTTGTTGACGGAAAATATAAATACATAAAAATAAAGGGGGCAAATTAAATCTACAAACCATACATAATGCGAGAGAAAAAACTTGTCAAGTGACGATCTATTTTCCTTTCTAACAAGTGTGCCTCATCTTGACAGATTAGAATAAAAATTTAGATTCACGAGGAATATTTCTTCATGTAATGAAGTTAATAATTCCTTACAATTCTGTCACTGCCCAACGGGCCCTAATTAACCGTTATTGTGAACATCGCAGCGCTCTTTAAAAGCGTGTCCTCGGTACGCTGTCAAGAATTATAACAAAGCATATCTGAAATCTTTTTAAAAATAATGTCAACGATAATCTTCAGAATATAGATGCAAAATTAGATGAAAATAATCCAATTGTATAAATGCACGTTGATATTACTATTAAAGGAGAAACGAGTCAGTGTCATGACATCAAAACTAACATGCCCTTAATAACCTTGGAAACAAATACGATGGTTTATGATCACCCTGCTTCTTCTTTCTTCCATGCATAATAGGCTTATAATCAGTGACATGATGAATGGTGCTCAAAACTCGACTCGTATGATATAAAAATTATATAAACTGAATATAATGGATAGTAATAAGGGTCGAGTCAAACGGATCAATCAAAATTAGATAATTTTCTTTTGTAAATTTATTGATTACCTCAGACCACAATGACCACGATATCCTCGGGATTTATTCTAAGTCTACTCTTAAAAATCCTGAATCAGATTTGACCCGGAAATCACCACGTAGGCGCCACATTCCGTTCCGGGTCGAAAGATGTGAAAATTTCTGGGTAAGATCTGACCCTCTCTTATGCTTTTCACACTGCATTTCCTTAACCCCATACTATCCTTAACCCCGGACTATATCCTTAACCCCATACTATCTTTTTTTTCGATTCACACTGTCTGTCTTAACCCCGTACTATTGCTTAGCCGGGGTTAACGCATTAACCCCGGGCAATCACACAGCTCATAAATATTGAGATTTTACCATACAGAGCGCGATTAACGTGCAATTTCGACTTCTGTGATTGGCTAATGCTTAGCCCCGCTTTTGCTTAGCCCTGTTTCGTTTTACACTGCATCTCTTAGCACCGAAATTGTGGTGCTAGCACCACAATAAGCCGGCTAACCCTGCTTTTTTGCAGGGCCAGATAGTACCGTACTATTTACCGTGCTAGCCCACTTTGCTAAAACGTAGTGTGAAAACGAAGTGGGCTAAGCTTAACCCCGGGAAATTGGTGGGGCTAAGACCCCCCCCCCCTTAGCCCCACCAATTTAGGACAAAAAGTGCAGTGTGAAAAGCATATAAGTGTCTCTTATGACTATAACGGAGTAGCGCTCAAAATGGACTGGTTTTGTGATCAATCTGACCCGAAATGTTTAATGGATTACGGCAATCTTAAGAAAAAACGAGGTATTTTACCTTTGAATTCAATGAAGAAAAATTAGACTGTATTCTCTTGTAATGATAATAATAATAATCATCATCATCATCATAGTAAACTAAAAAGAATTGAATATATGAATAGAAGTGGCAAAGACGGAAATTACCAAATGACCAGCAATCTAAGGTAGATATGAGGCTGTTATCTGACATAATTATCATTGTTTTATAATCTGATGAAAACTACCGTTTCTAATGTCAATGGGATCTTGATTTTGCAGATCTATCAAAATTTATCAAGTTATTCAGGCAGTGCGACACGTATTCATTATATTCATTAAGGTTGAAATAGCTGATTATGAAGTGAGACGTATATGCCCTATGTTCACGATCGTCATTATTTCGTAATGCATGCGTAGGCCATATAGGCAGTGTACTCACTTGCGTAATAAGAAAATCAAAACGGAGGGGGCACAATATGGCGAATATGACCCCCTCCCAAAAAAAATGTATATCAGCTACCGAGCAACCATGTCGATTTCTGTTAAACGGAAATATAAATCTAATTATATGATACATTTTGACAAAATATGATTAAATGGTATCATATTTCATTATTTTTGCCTATTTTTTCCTCTTTTTTTGGTCTTGAAACTTTCGGGGGTCCAGAGCTCCCAAGGTCCTCCCCCATTTACACGACAGTGGGGCACTATAGACCACGCAAAAGTTCAACGACCAAGGAGGCAAAAAAAAGACAGAAAAGAAAACGAAGAAGAACAGAGAAGGATAAGGGTGAGATATGATATATTTTCAATATATGTCAGAGTCTAACATAAAAATACATTTCTATTTCAAAGCGACCACATTTTTCACTCCCTCGCATTGCTCGCTCCGTAATCTTTGTTGTCCTCTCTCAATTTTGAGGGGCTTATTACGCCACTGAGTGTAATCACAGTAGACAATATTGTTCAAATTAACTTTGTAGCCCTACAGTGTCAGTCAATGTTTGTATAATTAGTCTATTCTTCATCTTCTTTATTTCTCCTTGTAACCGTTCAACTTTCATTTAAGATGGATCTTTATACGATTTAATTCATTGCGAGATCTTACCATGTACCAAGTCCTGTATAAAATGATGTACTTTTTATTTCAGGGTTTATATTGTGCACTGATTTTTTTTTCTTCTGAAAATAAAGTTATTTTCGCTCAAATCTGAGATTTGTCCTTGACCACCTAATGCATCCGAGCCGAAGAAGCTTACTGATCAAATTAGATACAGTTCACAGAAAAGAACAGCTCGGAGATTAATTCCACAGGGATAAGGAAATTGACTTACACCGTACATGTACATGCGATAAACATAGAGGTGGATAAAATCCACTTCTTTGGCGATAGATTAGTTGACCTGAAATTCTCAGTCATTACCAGGTTTTATAATTTCTTTTGTACCGGTACCTTTTATCATATCCATGTTATTTTCGAATTTATCTGAGGGGTGTCCTCTAAAACCGAGCGTACTGAAATAAAGTTATTTATTTTTGTTGGGGGGTATACTTTTCACGACGATTATATACCTCATCGTCCTTCGCCATGTAAGTTTTGATATGATATTAAGGATGTGAGCTTATTTACCCTCTAGAATAGTTAAAGAAGATTTAGTTAAGTAAATATCCATTAAAAATGTGGGTTAACATGCAAAATCTGCATAATTATGTAAAAGTGGGGAGGGAGAGTGCAGTCATAAGTCAAATTAGGCCTACTGTGAAAAGTCAAATATGACTTGTGAGGAATAACGAAAACTTTCAGTGACACATTACTTAAAGTGATCATTTCACTTTGTTCTGATTTAAAAAATTCTCCTTTTGGTTCCTGAAAATGTGCTAAATATTAGGCTTATAGTGTAAAAATACCATCCCAAAAGTTTCAAAGTATTATATTTACAGGATCAGTTTTAAAACCTTGGAGATGTAAACCAAAGTTTGAAAATTATTGGGAGTTGGTTTCAATGACTATGTGTATACAGGGAATCTGTGCAACACAACACAATAATTCTAGATGAACACAGCATGACCTACATACAGTGTGTACAAGGTATTCACTGAATGTACAGTGCAGCTAATAGTCTGTGTATAGGAGATACACACAACAGAATGCAGTCAAAACAGCCAACGGACTTTTTGAATTGGAGAAAACTGGTCATAAGCTGAACCCGTCTACTAGACGGTTCTCAAAATCAGGCTAATAAATTGCTACTTGTATCTAAATTAGAGTTTTTCATCCTATATTGTGGTCTGTTTCAGGGTTTTTGAGGACAAATACAGGCACTCATACGCACGTTTTAACTCAGTTTGAGAAATTTTTTAATCAGCTGCTCACAAAGTTAAACGATCCCTTTAATCAAAAACATAAGAAATAAAAAATGAAATAAAAACAAACCAATACATCATAAATTATAACAAAACTTGAAATATGGAACTTATATTTAAGACCAACTTTTCTTCGTGGACATGCTTTATTGAGAATACTCTAAAGAGTTTCTTTAAAAATAATAAAATTAAAATCTGGAGATTCCATGAGTGCATTAGGTAACAAAAAGAAAAACACACACATTTTTAGTAAATTAAGAGGCTTTTTTTTTTTATAGGAGGAAATCATAACTTGTTAACAAATTTTTTTTTTTCGGCACCACTCCTATTTGTTTAGAAAGAAGAGGATCGAGGGTATTTGAATTCCAGTTCATCGTGGCTTAGCCGTGAACCAGAATAGCCTGGTGGTTGAGTCGCTGCCCGGAAAGCAGTAGATGGCAGGTTCGAATCCCACTGGTTCCAATTTTTCTGACTTATGATCTTATGATTTTCATTACAGATCGAGCATACTGATCTTATGATTTTCATAACGGATCGAGCATACTGATCTTAAACAAATAGGAGTGGTGCCGAAAAAAAATTTGTTAACAAGTTATGATTTCCTCCTATAAAAAAGCCTCTTAATTTACTATCTATTGTCCACGGCGGACGGCATTTGAATATCAATGAGTCAGAAAGAAGAGGATCGAGGGTATTTGAATTCCAGTTCATCGTGGCTTAGCCGTGAACCAGAATAGCCTGGTGGTTGAGTCGCTGCCCGGAAAGCAGTAGATGGCAGGTTCGAATCACACTGGTTCCAATTTTTTCTGACTTATGATCTTATGATTTTCATTACAGATCGAGCATACTGATCTTATGATTTTCATAACGGATCGAGCATACTGATCTTAAACAAATAGGAGTGGTGCCGAAAAATTTGTTAACAAGTTATGATTTCCTCCTATAAAAAAGCCTCTTAATTTACTATCTATTGTCCACGGCGGACGGCATCTGAATATCAATGAGTCAGAAAGAAGAGGATCGAGGGTATTTGAATTCCAGTTCATCGTGGCTTAGCCGTGAACCAGAATAGCCTGGTGGTTGAGTCGCTGCCCGGAAAGCAGTAGATGGCAGGTTCGAATCCCACTGGTTCCAATTTTTTCTGACTTATGATCTTATGATTTTCATTACAGATCGAGCATACTGATCTTATGATTTTCATAACGGATCGAGCATACTGATCTTAAACAAATAGGAGTGGTGCCGAAAAATTTGTTAACAAGTTATGATTTCCTCCTATAAAAAAGCCTCTTAATTTACTATCTATTGTCCACGGCGGACGGCATTTGAATATCAATGAGTCAGAAAGAAGAGGATCGAGGGTATTTGAATTCCAGTTCATCGTGGCTTAGCCGTGAACCAGAATAGCCTGGTGGTTGAGTCGCTGCCCGGAAAGCAGTAGATGGCAGGTTCGAATCCCACTGGTTCCAATTTTTTCTGACTTATGATCTTATGATTTTCATTACAGATCGAGCATACTGATCTTATGATTTTCATAACGGATCGAGCATACTGATCTTAAACAAATAGGAGTGGTGCCGAAAAATTTGTTAACAAGTAACACACATTTTTGTGCATAATTAAGCAAATTTCCTTTACAGTTAACTGGTTCACTGCAGGGCAGAGGTTCATTATTCTTTATATTTCTTTCTCATTCGATAATTTTTGCGAGTCAGAAATCTTATATTAGTTAAATGAAGTTCTGAAATTGTATGAAATATATTATGACAATTTGCATATGAAAAAAGGCAAAAAAGATGATCTTTTCTATAATATTCGTCCGCGACATAAACAAAAAAATATTTAATGTCCGTCAGTGGAAATGTTTACAACTCTTGGGCAAAGAGCCTCGATTAAAATTATTCTATGTATCCCTATCCCGTTCGTCAGTGACATTGAATATTAATGGATTGTATTCAAAATCGGTTCCCATGCCAACCAATTTCAGAGGTATCCGTAGCAATGAAACTTAGAATGACGCAACATAACTCATAGCTTTTATTTTTGTAGGCCCTCAAACTTTCAAAATTTGTCAAAAGTCCGTCAAGATAATGTGATCAGATATTGTAATCAGTATCCGAACTGAGAAAAGATATAGAAAGCACAATTCAGTTTCTTTTTTGGGGGGTGTCTCTTTGACAAAATTTTGGTTCTTGTTGATTGAAGCTGTCGACCACATGGAGGGAAGAATAAGTTGTCAATCGCCTCCTCGAAATTGGATGATAAATAAAGTTTATCAACTCCTCAAAAATAATAGCGTATCTACTACGGGGGGGGGAGACAACCCCTAAATTGTAAAACACTATAGTTTTAAAAGCGAGGATGCTGGGGGCGCATGCTGAAAATTTGATTGGTATTCTAAATGGCAGAAATGTTACCAAAATGTTACCACGGCCCTGTTTAGTTTAAAAGAAAGAATTCGACTTGTTAATTCTCTTTCATAATAGTCCCACACATTCTATGTTATAAATTGTGACACTAGAACTTAAAATAGTCTGTAAATATGGTAAATGATTCCCTATATGTAAAAGGTTTTATAACAACACCTTACAAGCATATGGTTTTTTTTTTCATTCCAATAGCAAGTACACAATGAAATATTTTGCACTTACTTTATAATTACATCTTGAAAAAAAATATCTCAAAACATTCACAATATAGCCAAATATAGCCACATACAGACAACTCAAAAACACAGAATTTGTTTCAAATTTAAACCCCTATTCACGAAAAAGGGTTTCTAAGCACTAATGGCTTTTAAGAGGATCTTCAAGTGGAAAAATCATCTCCCTATTGGATAAGCAAAGAAACGTCAAGCTCTGACGGACGTTCTTAAGACTTGAGACTGGAATTAATGGCAGGGGCGAAAGGATGAATACATTTCCTTATTTCTCACAACGGAGCGAAGAATAAGATACATCACTCTCATGCTATACGAAAATACCCTAAACCATACCAAGAAAACGAATGCAAACTTCCTGCATTCTGCGGTAGAGAAGATATGTTATAATCGTCACTTTGTGTCCTTTAAAAACCCTATCTATACTAAAAAGAGCAGGTGCACTCGGCTTTGCCATGAATATTACAAAGAAAGATATACAAAGATCGACTTTAAATGCAATGACGTAAAACCTTAAAATGGTGGGAAATGGAGAGAAGGAAATCCCATAGGAACGTCTCCACATTCTAAAATTATGAGGGGACTGGCATTTAAAAGGCAGATAATGTCTGTAGCGTAGTCAGCCTACATGAATTTGCATGAATAAATAGGAACTGGCATATTCTCATGACAAACATCTTTTAAGGAGCTTTTAAAGGGGCAGTATGATGATAAGTGTGCTCTAATAAAGGTAGGAATTGGAGAAATAAAATATTAGTGAAGATTTGGTGAAAATCCATCAAAGAATGAAAAATAGATGACTTTTTGTGACGTCATATGCGTGCAGCTTCCCCATAATAATTATGTATGTATGATGGAATAATGGTAAATACTAGTACTAATACTTTAGAGAAGGAAGAATAAAATACTGTGTTTGGTATACCCACCGAATGAATACAATTTCAAATGTTTGAGAAATGTTTTTGGGGGGATTATATCACACGACATTATGGAGGAGCTATTATACTCGACTGTGATGTCACAAAATCAAAACGGTCAAAACTCATTATTCCTTTATTCTTTCACCAATGTTTTTCTCTATTTTAGTACTTTTACCAAAACAAATTTATTACAAGAGGGAACTTCCCCTTTAGGGTATAGATACAGGACTTTTCTGGTGAGAAAGGGAAAATAAATGAAACGTGAGAGGCGAAAGGGGGTAATTGCCAGTTTGCATTTTCAGGGATGTAGCTTTCTCATAATATAAATCCCTTGGTAATACCCCTATGCTATATAGGTTGCTTTTATACAACGACCATTATCATTATCTTTCTTTTACTTTTCTACTACAGACAACATGGTGGGTGTAATCTTCAATAAGAATCGGTACAAACTATAGGGGAGAAATCAAATCAGTGGAGGAGACCACATAATGACATGCAATCTTTTGAAGAGAGATATAAAACCAATGATGCTCAAGTAATACGAGAATGCTAATATAGGTAATAATATATATCTCACGGATCTATTCTGGAGAGAAATTGAATATATAACACATGGGATATATACGGACAGATTGCATGAATAATGAGAGATTGTAAAAAAAAACAAGTGGTAGCATCAAGTATAATTATCTGGAAAGGAAGTTCTCATCAAGAACGAGGCCCAATTCGGCAATTCTACGTCTTCAATAGGTTTCTACAACACTCTAAAAAATGTTTGTCCAATATTGGGTAAAATGGGAACATGCATGTTGGCTGGGTAAAAAGATATATAATATTTTGTAAATTTTACGCAATGTTGCGTTGAAATAGCCAAATATGGGGTAAAAAAATACCCGGCAAACATGCATATATCCTTCTTACCCAAAACTGGGTAAAATTTATCTGTGTTTTTAAAGTGAAGATTCCCCTCGACACAAAACGAAACCATAATCCTCCTTTCAGCGTACTATCTGTTTTGATAACAATCTGTCATTAAGTTTTTAAGATAGTGAATCATAATCATATTTTAGTAAATGATAAAAACTAACTTGATTGATTCAATTCACATGAGATTTACATCCATTAATAGTTATTGGCAGGAATCTCAGAATTACCTATACTTATAAACAGTTTGGGAATACACGTCAGTGGGAATTAGGATGCATCTATATAGGGAAAAGGAAAGGAAAGTAATTGTTAATGAACAAATGCGAAGGGAGTTATCAAAATACTAAAGCCCCAGTCACATATAGACCCCGGACCACCCCGGACCATCCCGGATCTGATCCGGGGTGGTCCGGGGAGAGATCCGTGTTGGCGCCTTGGGCATCCTTGGACGTCCGGGGTGGTCCGTGTTGGTCCTTGAACGTCCGGGAGGCCAACACGGCAGTTTTTGACTGTCAAAAACATCCGGCGTCATCCGTGGACTGCCGGGTTGGCAAAGCCATCCGGGATGGTCCGTGTAGGTCCGTGTGGCTGCCGTGTAGGTCCGTGTAGCTGCCGTGTAGGTCCGTGTAGCTGCCGTGTAGGTCCGTGTGGCTGCCTGGAGTATCCTTGGCAGTCCGTGTTCTTTTTTCCCATCAAATCTTTACAACGCTATTTACTTTATGAAATTTTCAGAAGTTGTTAAACAGTTGACACAAACATGCTTAATTTATTTATGATTAAACGATTCATGATATTTTCTTACGCTTTGGAGATTGGCCCCAACCTAATATTTGTAAACTTAGTGCATGTATGAATAATTCTTTTTCTCTTTTTTAATATTTACCCCAACTTTATCTGTTATTATCATTTCAAATTTCATTTTCTTAAAATAAATGTTATGTATCTGTTACATCAAAATTGTACATTAAGTTTTATACTACTGCCCTACATCGACAGTTATGCGTCATGACCTGGGCCTATCTTAATTTGTATTATGTTTTCTATTGACTTTGTAAATTGCTTTCCTTTATTGTGATTTCAATAAAGTGATATCAAATCGAAATTAAATTTGTCGTTCAAGATTTAAAGTACTTAACAACTGCTGTTAAAACAGTAAACTGTGTTGTTTAAAAAAAACTGTGTTTCTACTGGTTAATGGATTTTTAAGTTTTGATATCTTTTTTAAAAACAACATAATATAATGTTGCGACAAGGATGAGAGAAAAAAGAATATCAGCTCATTATTATGACCAGATTTTCATTTGCCGTGCTGGTCAATATAGCTGCCGTGTTGGTCCTTGAGCTGACGTATTGGTCCGTGTAGCTGACGTGTTGGTCCGTGTAGCTGACGTGTTGGTCCGTGTTGCTGACGTGTTGGTCCGTGTTGATGACGTGCTCTGCCGGCATGGTCCGTGTAGATCCGGGTGAAGATGCCGTGTAGCTGCCGTGTTTACAGTCATCAACGCTCAATCCGGGGCAAAACGATCCCGGACCTCCCCGGATCATGCCGGCATTGCCGTGTTGATCCGTGATGATCCGTGTCTATATGTGACTGGGGCTTAACCGTGAAACTAGATCAAATGAGAAGCCATATAGTCAAATTACGTACGTAATCATAAAGGGAAATCAGAAAGGAACTCCTAATAATCTATTCCATTTATTATCTGCAGAATTAATTGTCATGTTTGTCAAAATGACCAAAGAGGTGGAGGGTGATAAGACGGGCTGACAAAATGCCCTCTTCTGTTGATATTCAAGATTTTCAGAAAGCCCCCCTCCCATCCCACCCCGAATTCCCCCATATGTGGCCCATATTCCCAGCCATCGACTAACTTACCAACTTCGGCTAGGTAAACTGCCACTTTTCCATGTCCATGTTTCTTGGCGAATAATCTTGCAGTGTGCCCTTTCTTGGTTTGGAGACCCGGGGTAGCGTCTGCTTCTTCTACAAACCACTTCACTGCTTTCAAGTACCCATTAGATGCTGCATAGTGGAGAGGACTGCGGCCTTATTAATAACAAACCAAACAAAAATCAGATCAATAATGGCGTACAGTTGGGGGAGGGGCTTGTGGCCCACGCCACAAGTCTCAAGACGAATAAATAAGAAAGCTGAAAAGGAAAATATAGGAAATTTTAAAAAAGTGTCAACATACGATGTTGACACTTTTTTATTTTATTTGTTGCTTGTTAATTTTCTGCTTATAGCAAAAAAATCAAATTAAATTACACCAAACTATCTTGATGGGAGACTTGGGAGTAGAAATGTCATTAAACTTTAGAAGTGCGGAAAGATTTTACTTGAATGGCATTTAAATTGCCTCAAGCAATTGCACTTTCTGTTAAGTGTGTACATGTGCAAAATCTTCTCAAGAGGAAATAAAACATGTTATTGTTAAAGACGCCGTCGTCTTACCGAGACTCTTGAATAGAATGCAAGCTTGTCATTATCAAACGTCTTTCACGTGTCAGCATGCATGATCAACCCATAATCACCGTCATTCATGACTGTAATAATGTTTCTATGTGTGCATGAATGCAACCATCGTACGCTATACTGTCAGGCTTGGGCAGCGCCACTGGAGCCGACCGCCTCTTGCGTTTTTTCAAGTGATATATATATATATATATGTATATAATATATAAATGTGTGAAGTTATACATGCACAACAGCTTTGGCAACTCTTTTATATTAAAATATTGTAAAGAAATGGATGAAGAGAACAATGGTAGGCGTAGCTTAAATCAAGGTTCCCCAGAGCTATCTACCCTTTGGAAAAATTGGTGATGCCGAAAAAATGTCTCTGCCGGGAATCGAACCCGGGCCCCCAGCTTTGAACGCCGGTGCCTTAACCACTAGACCACAGAGACGGGTTAGTGGCTAGGGCGACCCTGATCCGATTGACCGTCAGATAGACAGATTTTCGACACCATACCAATTATAATTTCCTTTGTCGGATGAAGGTGGGTTTTGAACAATGACAAGCCCAGTGGCGTAACAGGCGGGGGGGGGGGGGGCAAGTTGCCCCCCCTGGCGGATTTCACCGGGAAAATCAACAGAAAACGAAGAACTTGTTATTTTTTAATGGAAAAGGAAGGAAAGCGGGAAAAGGAACGAAAGCATTCCGAAATAGGCCTAAGTAAAGCAATAGCATGATGGGAAATAAATTTAAAGATGACAAAATGGCAAATAATAGCGGGAAATGAAGGTAGCATTGGTGAAAAGCTAAATTGGAAAAAAAGAAGAACAAGAAAAAAAGCACTTAATAACACGACCGGGCTGCCGAGGACTGAAAATAAAGAGCGGGAAGAAAGATGGACTGCATGCATACAACATTTTCCTATAATCTTGCTAAATTTCATTCAAAAAAGCTACCAGGGCTTTGCCCCAGACCCCACGCAGTACGTAGGGGCTCTTCATCTATAACCTTCAAATGGCTCTATAACACCCCTGTAAGGATCCTTCCTACATTAAGCTTTTCGTTCAATCACTGGCGTACAGGCGTGGGGGGTGGTTCCACAACCAAGGGGAAATAAAAGAAATATAGGAGACAAATTAATGAAACGAATGGAAACAATGAAATGTGTTATTTGCTGAATATAATGGAAAAATCTATCACATAATTAGAATTTAATTTCAATTGCCAATTATTTTTTCCCGCTCGCTTTGATCGCTGGCGACTTTTTACAAATTTTCCCACATCGCTATGTTTTGCCCCCTCAAAATATTTGGTTCATTAAGCAACTAGCAGACTGGGTTGAATGAATGTGTTGTGTAAAAGCTATATCCTGTTTATACCCGCGATATAGCGGCAGTCTGCGGGGTTTAAATGGCTTTGATATCAAGAAGTTCCGGGGGCTCCGCCCAGGACCCCAACCACAAGTATGGAAGGGTTGGGCCATGGCCCCTAAAAGTTCTGCAACAAAAAAAGAGGAAAAAAGCACAGAAAAAGTGTAGGACTATTATTTTATTTACTGAATATATAATGTCAAAAAATATAGCAGATTTAGATTCTCATAAGAAGATGATTTTTTTTCTCGCTCGCTTCGCTCGCTCGGGATTTATATTAAACAGCTTTTTAGTACATGCGCCATACTGCGCCCCTGTTTTTTTTTTTTACTCTTCACGCTACTGCAAAATTCATGTTCACAGTGGCGTACAGACCACAATAAAGTATTGGAAAGAGAGAAGATTGAAATGATTCTCTGGATATCATGTCAAAATCTATCACGCAATTGATTTTTTGTATTTAAATATGTCAAAATTTTTGCTCGCTCGCTCGCAACATTTTTTCAAAAGATAAATTCTACCCGATACGCAATATCTGGCCTTCTCAAAATAGTCGCCTCATTACACCATTACGACTGTTCATACATTATGACCCACTCACACTAGTACGAGATTACGGTACAGTATGCTATATGACCGGGAAATTTTTGGCTCTTGCTTTGATACAGTACACGTGCATGTATAACTTCACACATTTGTATAATTTCTCCCATACGTGTACTGTATCAAAGCAATAACTTTGATCCAGCTGAGGCATGGCGGCTTGTCATTGTTCAAAACCCACCTTCACCCGACAAAGGAAATTATAATTGGTATGGTGTCGAAAATCTGTCTATCTGACGGTCAATCGGATCGGGGTCGCCCTAGCCACTAACCCGTCTCTGTGGTCTAGTGGTTAAGGCACCGGCGTTCAAAGCTGGGTGCCCGGGTTCGATTCCCGGCAGAGACATTTTTTCGGCATCACCAATTTTTCCAAAGGGTAGATAGCTCTGGGGAACCTTGATTTAAGCTACGCCTACCATTGTTCTCTTCATCCATTTCTTTACAATATTTTAAAATAAAAGAGTTGCCAAAGCTGTTGTGCATGTATAACTTCACACATTTGTATAATTTCTCCCATACGTGTACTGTATCAAATAACTTTGATTCAGCTGAGGCATGGCGGCTTGTCATTGTCAAAACCCACCTTCACCCGACGAAGGAAATTATAATTGGTATGGTGTCGAAAATCTGTCTATCTGACGGTCAATCGGATCGGGGTCGCCCTAGCCACTAACCCGTCTCTGTGGTCTAGTGGTTAAGGCACCGGCATTCAAAGCTGGGGGCCCGGGTTCGATTCCCGGCAGATACATTTTTTCGGCATCACCAATTTTTCCAAAGGGTAGATAGCTCTGGGGAACCTTGATTTAAGCTACGCCTACCATTGTTCTCTTCATCCATTTCTTTATTATATATATATATATATACAGTTGGAAAAGAGGGTGAGCAGAAAAATGAGAGCATTGAAAAGGAGGCTTTGGGTCGTGAAATTATTGTGATACCAACATATTTTTATGTTATCCTCCGGTTATCCTTACGGGTCTTCTTGCAGTGACCGCGGAACCGGGGTGACTTCAGCCCCTTTTCTTATTTTGTTTTGTTTAAGTAAACGTATAAAAATAATAAAAACGTAAAAATATCTCCAGATTGTGTTTTTTTTCACGGTCAGCACCCCCCCCCCCCTATTTTCAAAACTGTTTCGCTATTTTACATCCCCACCCGCTTCTTCCATGTCCATGAAAGCCCAGGAACAATTTATGATACAATTTGATATGCAATAATCTCATTTTTCTTCATTGTATATAAGGTATATTTCATATCATTAGTTTGGTTTTTATTATGACAAACATATATGGTTGAACGATACTGCTGGTGATAATATATAGGAAAATATTATTCACCTCTGAGAGTACAATAGTCCTGATACGCGTCAGGGTAAAATTAAAATTGTGGGAAAATTATTAAATCATGGAAACATACCTTCCTATAATGCGTCATTACTAAAACCACAATCTACTTATATTATAAACGTGAAGGATACAAAGAGAAAGTACATAACGCGTCCAATATTATACGTCTCAAGCGGAAAGCATCTTACGTTATTGCACTTAATGAAGCGATCATAAGAAGTCAATAACCTCGTAAAGCTCCAGCCTGTTAAAAATGCACATTTTCTTCTAGTATTTTTCCTAATACAAGGGGGAAGTGACATATGAATAATTTTTCTTTCGATTTGAAATTACGAGCAGCAGAAACCTGCATGCTGTATTGTATAAAAAAATACGGTTGAATAAAGCAATAAATATTGTTCTGAGCAGCAGTGGAGTACATTTATACAAATTATAGGAGAAGAGAATGGAGTTTGAGAAAATATAACCCCCTCGCTGTGAATTCTAAGAATAATATATTTCTTAAGTTTATTCGCCCTGAGATCAATTTATGTGATTTCCTTTCGTGAAAAACAGACTGTCGACAATATAGTTTGCCATTGTAGACTGTGTACTTCTTGATCAAGGTGGAGAAAGAATATAATTATCTAGGTGTCATTGCATGCTATCAGTATACCTGCCAAAGTGAAGAAAAGACTGGACAGAAATCCCAATTAAAATTAAGGAATCTTGACAGTGGTCGTGTTGGCGACTTGATATTCCATTCATTCTCGTCGATTATTACAGAGTGCAGACCCCCCCCCCTTTCCACTCCATGCCCCCCCCCCCCCACTCCCTCTCCCTCCCTCTCTTCCTTTTCTTCTTTAAAAGTCTTCTGAACATGTTGGATGGGAGCTGCATGAGTCTAGCACGAAATCCATGCAATGTATATATATATATATATATATATATATATATATATATATAATACTCTAAACAGCTGCAAAACAGCTGTATAATATATCTCTTAATGTCAATGATTTGTATAAAATGTATATTTTTAACTGTGGAAATGAATTTGAATTTGAATTTGAAATAATACGCAAAAACACGAAATGTTGTATTGGAGAACATGAAGACACTTTGAAAGAAATGGTGGGCGATAGAGAAATATAAAATGATTTACAGCAGCTATGAAACATCTAGAAAGGTAAAGGGCAAAGTGGGAGCTATTCAATCTTGTAAATAGCACTCTTGATTAATTCTCCTCCCAGACACAATAAAAGCTTTCAGTGGTGACACCACGTTATTTTTAGGGGGGGCAAGGCGAAATAAAGAAAACGGATTTATTTGTTTTCTTAATTGATAATGCGGGTAATAAAGAGTTACACGACACATTGCCTCTTTAATTCCTTACACTCTTCATTCTTCTCCTTTTCTCACATATTTTCACTATTTGAAAAATCATGGGGGCAGCCCCCCCCCCCCGGCCGTCCCTTGTCCTTGGGGGGGGGGGGGGAGTTGCATTTGCCCTATAGGGCACAATATGTTTGCAGTATATAATACATTTCTCTATCTGAAATCATTCTCTCATACAGAATGTGGCCCATAGAGTATTTAACTCTATGATGTGGCCTCTCTAGTTTTGAAGAATGTTCCCGACTCCTCTTCATATTTCATTGTCAATTTGAATTCTGATTCTTTTGACTACAGGCCCTCGTATTTAAATGTAACTTGGTTACCTGGTTGGTACACAAGGCTAATTGTTCTAAAATTAATAACCATCACTGTAACTGAACAGATATAGATGTTTTTTTTATATCTTCCAAAATACAGCCTTTATCATGTATTTCTTAGAAATGTTGGAACGTTTTAGGTAGTCGAGCTATTAAGCCGGGTTAATATCCTTATATATTTCCAATGTAAGGATTCTGGTCTACAATAGTTGAATATACAATAAAAATCAAATAAAACTGAATTACTATAAATGAAATACAAACCTGCTGCGTCCACAGCGTTGACCTGGGCGCCATGTTGAACTAGGAGTTTAGCACAATCTAGATGACCATTCATGGCTGCCTTGTGGAGCGGTGTTAGGCAGTGTTGAAGCTCAGTATCCGCGCTCTAATAAATCAAGAAAATAATGGTGTTATTATTTTGATTGGTCATCCATTTATTTTTTTATGCATCTATTTACCTATTAATTTCGTTATATGATTTATCTATTTAATCATTTATCTATCCAATCATTAATTTGTAGTATATTTACTCATACAAAAATTCATTTAATTTACAGATATATATAACATGTATAATATAGATTTACATATGTATAACATGTATAATATAGATTTACATATGATAACAATGCTTATAAACAAAAATCACTGGTTTTCAACATGGATCTCCACAATTCCATATTTGCTACAGTATGTAGCACCCCCCCCCCCTTCTCTCTCTCTCTCTCTCGATCTCGAGCTCTTTCCTGCCTCTTTTCCTCTTTTATTCTTTATTTTCTTCTTTCTTTTGCTATCCTCCGTTTATTCTCCATTTGTTATCACTTGACAAATCTTTTTGGGGCACCCCCCCCCCCCCCTTCATCCGCTACCCAGAAATGGCGCCACACTGAGCTGTGTAGGCAGGCCTCGTATGTTTTTAAAATATCCATGCTGTTTCTACCGTCGTGCGCCTTTGAAGATGATACGTAAAGATGTTCGAATGGATGATAATGAAACGTGCACAAATTCAATATGCTATTGATTTATTTTGACTTAAGATGAATATCTGAAGGTGAACGTATCCCCTTTATACTTCAAATTCTTAAACGGATGGAAACATGCAGTAGAAATGACCTAGACATTTTAAACTTTTAAATCAGCGAGTTCACAATATTATTCATTGATGGTGGATGCAGGTACGGGAGTACATACTGGGGGGGGGGGGGCTGGTGAACACGACCCACTGAAAGTGCAACGACCAAGGAAAAAAATAAGGAGAAAATTGAAAGAATAGGCTTGAGGTCTTTTACTGGCCTTACACTAACTTCCCTTTGCGTCTGCCTACTCCTTTTCTTTCATCCCCTTCACTAACCTGATTGGTCTTCTCTACTCACTAATGCCCCTTTTGTCTCCTTGTTTCTAGTGTTGCTGTAGCTTGTTTGTGGTCTATATTATGGATGTTCCACTTTATATGTTTGTCATTTTGCCTCCGACGAAGATTCTGCTAGGATCGAAAGCTTAGGCCCCTTTTTTACTTTCGAAAATAAAAGGGGTGAGATACTGACGATAATTCTGATTATTTTCTTCACACTATGTCATAATCTCTTATGTATTCTGTATTTCCGTTTTTCATTATGTTTTATATTTTGCCTTTGGGCCGCTAACGATTTTTGTTCGATAAACAATTTTTATTCTATTCTACAAAATACGATTTTCATTTTAAAGAGGTCAACATTTTTACTCCATCGCCATGTTGACCGCCCCCCCCTCAAATTAATTCATTTTGGCTCATTGCGCCGCAGGATGCAGGGGAATTGGTGTGTTAAAGAATGAAGACTGTCGACAGAGAAGAAGATTTTTATGACCCCAGCAGGTAATTATTTTCTCTCTCGAAATAGATGCACAAACAGAAGGTTGAAGTATTATCCTCTATGAGCATTCGGAATAGATGTTATCCAAGAGGAGCCAAATCATGTCGGTTTGTTATTCAAAATTTTAATTGGGATCCGTCTCCATGCACTGCTGAGAAATAAGGGGGCTTCAGCAACCACTATACGCAGACGCTTTCTGGAACATAGAGAATCTACAGTGTCAAAAGCTAGTCATGAAAAAGCAGTCTTTGTCGAAACTCGGGGGGTCAAAACAGATGTGTCCTCTGTGACGACGTATACAGTATATGCAATTTTCGCAGGCTCCGAAACTTACGACGATCAGCTGTCACGGTCCAACGATTCTCGACAAAGATCTCTCACAGGGACCGCGGAAGCGGGGGGGGGCTGGGGGGGGGGCAAAAACGTAAAAATTGCAATATAATTGTGATTTTTTGCATGGTCAGCCCCCACTTTTGGCTCAGCCCCCCCCCCCCCCCACTTTGAAAACCGTTCCGCGGCCCCTGTCTCAGCTGTCCATTGTTGTTCGACATGCATTTTCAGTAGATTTACTGTGTTGTAGAATCCGTCCCCGTTGGAATTGCGAAAAACTCGCTAATCGTTATGTCGAAAAGACGCACACACTGAACTATATACAAGCCTAATCAAGCGTTGTTGTTGACGGACATGACGTATGGGAGAAATCGTTATTCTATGCATTTTATCATTCTCGTATCTCTGATTGGTAAACAGAACATCCGAGTATCTGTAATTAAAGGTGTCTCGAGGGGTTAATATGAAAAAATGAAGACATCCCCCCAGGGTTACACATAAAAGGCACAAACCTGACAAATTGCCTTTTTTGTAGATTCGTTGACAGAAGCTTCAACTTCAAATACCACATACTTAATTAAGATCTTCATTTCATTCGCAAATATCCCAATAAAGTACTAGTTTATGACAACGCCGAACTAATGATTAACTCTATGTGGAGTACTTAACACTTTGAACGACACAGATATTAAATGTATTGTTTAAATAAAGAACGGGCCTTTATTTGTGTGAGACCATATACTAGTAAGGCTAAATACGTATCAATTCACAAAGTCTATTCAGTAATGATTACTAATTATTATTTTGTTCGGTATACTTACAAGTCCTTGATTGAGCATGATTTCGATGCTTCCACAATCACCAGAAAAGGCTGCATTGAAATGTAAGTTTGGAGTGAATATAGATTTAAAAAACGCTTCGTATTTCTAAATAATGAATTCAATAATCTAAAATTAATATGCAACTGAATTTGAAATTGTTTTTTTTTTGGCTTATTTCATATCTATATCATTTTTTTTTTCAACACGCAAATCAGAAATACAGAAATACAAATCAATCACTTAAAAATCAACTGACATTAAGAAGTAAATCGGTTAAGCATTAACAGCAATTTTATGCCTAGTTAAACACATTTTACTCTATACAACATCGAAAAGGATTAAATCTTCTTACCTGCTTCGTGTAAGTTTCTGGCGGAATGCATTTCGTGAATAATCTATAGGTTCGTAGTATAAGAATAATATGATCGATGGATATAGGGCCAATTAGGATAGGGGATGGAAATCAAATTGGTTCCCTTTCCTCCATTTCCAGTTTGACAAAAATCAATGCAAATCCGATACTATCAACAAAAACGAGTAGATTTCGCGCACAGTGCGTTGGGTACGACAAAGCTCTGATTAGATGAAAAAATGCTGTCTTTGATTAACTGAGTAACGGGGGCGGAGAGAATGTCGAGCGATGAAGCAGTTTTTGTTTTTGTAGGATTTTGGAACGAGTTGATTGGAGAGCTCGGTGAAGAGAGCGAGGACCTTCTTCGCCCGTAAATATAGGATCTCAGTAACTTTATGTGGCTTCTTCTTTGCCCTTTTGGAGCCTCATTACTGCCTCGCGTCTTGCGGAAGAGTGAGATGCGGACGGGGTCGTCTGCTTGAGAACGTCAACGTATGTCTTTCAAGGATGTGGGTTTGTGGGATGTGACGTGTAAGAGTTTAAGACATATGTCAGATACTGGAGACAAGATGAAGTGGGCGTGGCAATCCGATACGAGCGTTCTCTTTATTGGGTACTTAGATGCTTCAGAAGTCCCATCTCCCTTGCTTGTTACTTCTAGTGCTCGTCAACAACAGATTCATCATAATTCATAATGAGTTATAAAAAAATCCAAAGTGAGAGACATTGCTTTAATACACTGGCGTAAATCCAGTCCGAGCAGTGGGGGGGGGGGGGGGTGATAGTAATATATTGACCTGAAAATTCTGAATTTTGGGGACACCCACACACCATGGACCTAGGTCCATGCCTACACCAAGAGCTATAAATTGTGTACGAGGGTATATGTTTATAACCGTGTACATAATTATTATCATCTTTCAGTTAAAGGTTTTCAACGATTTTTTCGATGGCTATATTGTAAAGGATTTGTTGTGATATAAAGTAGTTGTATTTTTGTAATATAAATTTCATGTTGTTTATTTAACATAGCTGGACCCCTCGGCAGAACAGTTGTGCTGTAATGGCTAAGCTGAGTATGATCCATCCAATGTTATTTTATGATGTATTATATTATGTTGTAATTTTATATGCATTGTTTTTATATTGGTAAATCAAATCAAATCAAATCAAAGTTATATGCGAGCGAGCAAGCATGTTTTCAGTAGTTGCAAGACAAAATGGTGTCCAAAATCCTCTTTCAAAATAATGCATGATGCGTAATTCTCACATCATGGACACTAGTAGGTATATACTGTAAACATGTACATTATATACTGCCATCTTTCATTTAAAGGTATATAACGATTTCTGATGGCTATATTGAAATTGATTTGTTAGGTTATAAAGTAGTGAATTACGGTAAATATCAATATGCGAGCGAGTGAAGCGAGCAAGCAAATTTTTGAATAGTTAGAAGACAAAATGATGACCAAAATCGTCTTTCGAGGGGTGTATAATTATTGGAGAAATGGAGCGAATGAGCTGTCCTTTAAAATGATGCTGTGTATTATAATTATTACAGAGGATGATTAAAGTAAATTATCAATGAATTAAACTTTAGAAGAAAAGGAAAAAGAAATATGAAGAGCAAATAAGTATCAAACAGTCCATAGTTTGTTCAATGAAAACTGATTTGCTCAATGGTTATAGAGGTGAGCTAAGATTAAAAAAAGGGATCATGATTATCGTGATTAAGGGTGCTTTATGAAATGATTATATAGGTCAAGGATCTCTCAGCTGTCCATTGTGGTTCGACATAAATTTTCAGTAGATTTACTGTGTTGTAGAATCCGTCCCCGTTGGAATTGCGAAAAACTCGCTAATTGTTATGTCGAAAAGATGCACACACTGAACTATAAGGATAATCAAGCGTTGTTGTTGACAGACATGACGTATGGGAGAAATCGTTATTCTATGCATTTCATCATTCTCGTATCTCTGATTGGTAAATAGAACATCCGAGTGCCTGTAATAAATGGTGTCTCGAGGGGTTAATCATAAGCCACAATATACACTTCAAAAACGTGGAAATAACATAAGGATGCAAATTAAAAGGAAAACATTGCAGAAAGGAAATATTTTGAATAATATTTAAGATTATTGGGAGATGATTCAGATTCAGATTTATTTCCAACAGAAATGACATAAATATTGATACAAATCATTTTCATACATTATAACAAATATTTACAATACAAATCAGTGTCATTACAATTATATTTTTTTTTGTTGAGGGCGCTCAGCAAACAGTTGCACGCGACTGATTTCTCGCTCCCGAAACTGATCTAATTTTGCGATTTTCAACCTGAAGAACCGAACATATTCTACTGTTAAACTCATCCGTAAGTTTTTCATATTTGAAGTTATCATCTACGCTGATTTAAATAATCATTAATAACAGTATATCGACTTATTTCGAGATACAAAATTTCACCTCAGTCAACTGGCTTATATTGGAGAATTGGACTGCTACGTTGTAAAACATCATGCATGCTTCAAACTACGCATCTGTGGCGGCGCCACCACAAGTCCCGAATGAGGGGCAAGGTAAGCCAGTTTTCGTGATGCATAATAACAATAACATTCCTGGTGAAAGGAGGGTAGAACTAGAAGAAATGTATAAAGCTATCTGTAAGACAGTTGAATCCAAAGATATTCATGGGATCCAGAAAGTAGGGGGACTCTGGCGCCTGTACATAAACGATCGCCAAAACCGAATCAGGCTGATCACAGAAGGTATGCAAATTAGAAACACTTCTGTTAGAGTGTACGACAAGAATCCCTTTCTACCACATCAAGCAGACAACGCTCTCCGCGTCATGATAAAGGATATTCCATTATCAGTTCACGAGAACGTCATTTCAGATGAGTTTGAAAGGATGAATCTGAAAATCAACGGTCCCATAATGTATCCCAAACTCCGAGTTGATGGAAAATTAACCCAATGTTTCACAGGAGACAGAGTTGTTTACATCGACCCCCCTCCCCAGCCCCTCCCGAGATTCATGCGCTTTCAGAGCTTCAAGGCCCGCGCTTTCCATGCCGGGCAACCTGATGCACAGAGAGAGGTCATATGTTCCCATTGTTTGAGAGAGGGACACCATCTTCCAAATGTAGCCATGAAGTGGTATGTAGGTCTTGCAAAAAACCAGGTCACATGCAAAGTAGGTGCCCCGAAGCAGAACAACCCACTTCAAAGACAAACCTCCAGACAGACGCATTCCGAGCAGACGGTCCAGCTGAAGTTATGATGGCAACCACGCAAACAGGAACACCTCATACCACGTCACAGATATCCACCCGCGATCCAGTAGCAACGCTTGAATCGGCCACACCCCACGGTGTTACGTCATCAGCACCCCTAACACGATCAAAAACGGCGACAAAAGGCAAGAGTCGCGATTCTCGACAGCCTACTGTGGACAGTCATGAGTCTCGTCAAGTCGTAAGAGCTTTAGCCGAGTTCAGATCGCGTAGCAACAGCGCGCCAACCATCGGTGGCCAAAGTAATTAGATCACACAATACATTGAGCGATCTTCCTCCTCTGAATCAGATGAATCAGAATACCGAGGATGAGCTAACTGAAGCTACAGTAGATGCAGTAAATCAAGCGATTGCTGATCCACATCGTGCTCGAAAATGTAGAAAGCGAAAACGTAAAAATGGAAAAAAGTTGTGATCAAAGGATAACGAATGATGAAACGCTAACGAAGAACATCTAATACATGACTACGTCTATTTTAGCAATTTCCCAGAATTGTAACGGACTACGAAACAAATTGAAACGACACATGTGTTTTAAATGGTTTAAAAAGCAAATTACTGATATTGTCTTAATTCAAGAAACTCATTGGACTAAAGATATTGAAAATATTATACGAAATGAGTGGAATGGTCCGGTGTTTTTCAGCCACGGCAATACGAATGCACGTGGGGTAGCAATATTGCTTAAAAGACAGACTGAGATGAAATATAGATCAGAACATAAAGATTGTGCTGGAAGGTTCCTTATTGTAGAATGTGAAATACAGTCGATTAAATACGTAGTTGTTAATATTTATGCACCAAACATCCATTTAAAAAGAGAAATATTTTTCAGGGATGTTTACAATACACTGAAACAAAAGTTTTGTCCAGATGACGGAAAATCACATTTAATTTTAAGCGGAGACTTCAACTGCGTGTTAAATCCAAGTATTGACACTTTTAATGTAAGAAGCAAATACAAAACTCCTTGTTCTCTAAAAAAGCTTATGAAAAAAACTATATCTTGTTGATGTCTGGAGAAAGGTTCACGGTGATAAAAGACAATTTACGTGGCGTAATAAATACTTGCAAATATCATCAAGAATTGATATGATATTAATTAGTAAAGATTTAAAAAGTAACATACTTAAAACTGATATAAGACCAGTAGTCAATGGTGACCATAACGCTGTCACCATTACAATCAAAATTAATGGAACGAATAAAGGTCCAGGCGTTTGGAAATTAAATACAAATTTATTAACAAACAATGATTATTGTGAAGAGGTAAGACAAATCATAGGCGATCTAGTCCGTGAAAAGACAGAATTATCAATGTCCTGGCGTCAAACCTGGGAATTGTGCAAAATAAGAATACGAGAATACTCCATTAGATATGCAAAACATACGAAAAAATATGAAAAGGACGAAGGCATCTTAGAAGAAACACTCTTAAAGCTGAACGAAAAAATTTGGAACTCAAAAAATGATAAAGATGAAGAAATTATAAAAGATTATGAAAAGACTACTGAACAATTAGAATAAATATATAAACAAAAATGTATGGGTTCAATTATTAGGTCAAGAGTAAATTGGTTTGAGGAAGGTGAAAGGTGCTCAAGATATTTTATGTCATTAGAAAAGAGAAATATTGATAATAATTCAATTTTGTTATTACGTAACGATAAAGGTAAAAACATAACAAATCAGCAACACATTAGAAAGTATGTATATGAATATTATTCAGAACTATATAAGTCAAAAGAATGTCAAGACTTGGTAGAATATTTTCTTGATTTACAACTTCCAAAGTTATCTAGCGATTTAGCTGATATGTGTGAAGGAATTTTATCTGAATCAGAGTGCAAAAAAGTTGTATTTGGTTTTGAAAAAAATAAGTCACCATGCAGGGAGTGATGGTTTTAACATAGAATTTTATCAAATGTTTTGGACAGAAATTAAAGTTCTACTTTTGCCTGCTCTAAATGAAAGTTTTGAGTGCAACGAATTATCAAACTCTCAAAGACAAGCCATAATAAAATTATTGTACAAAAAAGGTGACAAATCTAGATTGGAAAATTGGAGACCTATCTCCCTCCTAAACTATGATTATAAAATTGCAGCTTCAGTTATTGCTCAAAGATTACAAAAGGTAATATCTACATTAATTTCAGATAACCAGGTAGGTTATATAAAAGGAAGAAGTATAGCTGAAAACGTTAGATTGATTGAGGATATATTTTATTACGTTAAAAATCATGCCAAAGGAGGAATTGCATTACTGACTGATTTTAGAAAAGCCTTTGATTGCCTTAGTAGAGATTTTTTATTTGAATGTTTGCAAAGATATGGATTTAAAGATGATTTTTGCAGATGGGTTAAAACTTTTCATAATAATGTAAAAAGTTCTGTTAACATAAACGGATGGCTAACAGAAAACATTAGTATATCAAGAGGTGTGCGCCAAGGGTGCCCCCTTTCGGCATTGCTTTTTATCCTGGCTGCAGAAGTATTAGCTGTGAAGATAAGAAATGATCCAGAAATTGCAGGTATCAAACTTTTTAAATCAGTTGAAATCAAAATTTTGCAGTTTGCAGACGATGCATCAATATTCGTTAACGATACTATTGCTTTACACAAAGCTATTAACGAAGTAGAAAAGTATAGTTCTTTTTCAGGATTGTATTTAAACAAAACAAAATGTTGCATAATAAATCTAAAAGATGGATCAGTTAATGAAAACGTTCAAAACATTCCTTGGACTAATTCAAATGTCAAAATTTTAGGTGTTTATTTTGGAGGGGATGAACAAAATCTCTCTGATCTGAACTGGAGCTCGAAGATATTGAAAGTAGAACGTTTGATTAAATCATGGAAGGCACGTCACCTAACTTTAATAGGAAAAATACTTGTAATTAAAACATTTCTCATCTCTCAAATTTTGTATAATGCTCAAATGATTATAATGCCAGAGAAAGTTGTAAAACTTTTAACTTCCTTATTGTTTTCCTTTCTTTGGAATGAAAAGATTGATAAAGTAAAGAGAAATGTTGTTTGTAAGCAATATGATCTAGGTGGACTCAAAATGGTTGATTTGAATATGTTACTCCAAAGTTTTTTATTGAAATGGATCCTGTATTATTATAATAACAAAGAATCGAAATTTAGTACAATTATTGATAGTTATCTTTCTCAATTTGGAGGTTTTGATTTTGTATTACATAGTAACTGAACAGAAAAAGAAATTAAAGTACATATAGATAAAATAAAAATGCCATATTATTATAAGGCGATCATTTACGCTTGGTTGAATTTTAAGCAAACTGTTCAAAATAAATCAGGTTTTCAAAAAACCCAGATCGAGAAGGAAAGTTTGTGGCTTAATTCGAATATAAAAGATCGCAATGGAAATGTATTGTTTTTTAAAAGATGGTTCGATATTGGAATTCTAAAAGTAAAAGACATTATTTCAGATTCCAAATTCAAATCATTAAAGGAAATAGAAGTTTTATTTGAAAAAAAGTATGCAAGTCTTTTTCAGGAGTATAACATTGTAATGAATGCAATACCGAATGTTTGGAAAAAGACCAGATTTGAGTTATTTTTTGAGATTCTTCAACCTAAAAGTGAAGACATTCTACAGAATATTTTGATGAATGTAAATAGGAAAAGAGGTTCAAAGTTATTTTACACCATTATTTCAAACAAAATAAGTATTAAGCCTAAAGCTGAAGAAAGATGGGAAAATATTTTACAAGAAGAGATTGATTGGAAATCTGTATGGTTATTTAATCTACAAACTGTCAAAGAAAATAGAATAATAGAGTTTAATTATAAGTTATTACATAATCTTTTACCTCATAGATATAATTTGTATAAATGGAAGTTAAGAGATAATCCTTTATGTTCACATGACAATGAAATACATGACAGCGTACATTTATTTGTAACTTGTAAAAAAACACAATTATTCTGGAAAATATTTAGCAGTATCGTGTATAAAGTTGTAGGCATTAAATTTGACTTTAATGTTGCTACTCTGATAAAAGGATATGAGTTGAAAAACAAAAAGTATAGAATTTTGAATCTTCTAATTATGTCTGCAAGGTATGCTATTTATTCAATTTTTATTCGAACAGAAAGTCGGAGTTGTAGATTCCATGAGTTTGGTATACTTTGTTTATTCAAAAGGTTGATTTGTAATCGTTTAGAAATAGAGAAGCGTTGTAAAAGTAAAAATTTGTGTATTTTTGAAAACAGTCCTGTTCAAGAAAATATTTCATGCTTTGTATGACATTGTTAACATTTTATGTAACTATCACATGTGATTATTTATCAATAAAATTATTTTTAAAAGAAAAAAAAAACAATTATATTAAAAAACATCAATGATAGATATATACAAAATATGGTGCATTTTGTAGAAAAATTATAATATATAATTTAGATAGAAAAAAAGATATCTGTGGAAATGGGAGATTCACTCAAAAGCATAGCTTGTACAATGTGAACCTCCCTCAAAAAAGAGAAAAGAGGAGGGGGAGAGAGAGAGAGAAAAAGAGAGAGACGCAATGGTTGCTATTTGCCTACGGAGACTTACTGAATAGATAACCCACAGAACAAGACAAAACGAAAAAAGAGTAAAATAAAACGAAAAAACAAAAACAGGACGACAAAAGGAGAAATAAACATAAATAGAAACAGGACGAATTGCGACCGAAAATAGAGAATAAAACAAAATGATAAAGACTAATAAAAATAACTTGATGTCTGAGAGGAGATGATAACGAGCGGGAATTAGTAATGAAGACCTCGGTAGGATTTAAGTAAGAAGTTTTTCAGTTTTAACATGCAAACAGTTTGGGGAAAAAAAATCATATTTGAAATATTCATCAGATTATTATGGATTTAATGTGGCTTAAAAACTCCTATAAACGGATGAAATCGTAAAGTGTGTGGGAAATATTGCTGTCCAAAATTGCCTCTGTGTTTTATTAACTGGTCATTGACTTGGTCAATGTACACTTTACTTGAAGTATATAGGGTATGACAGGGCCCTTAATTGGAACGATTTTTTTTCACTGGGGTGTTGATGTAAATTTGAAAAGAAAAAAAAAATTACTCCGAAATGGAGCTCAAATTGGTCCCGACAAATTTGAAAAGCAAAAAAAGGGGTTCATTACAAAATGAAGGTAATTTTCGTTACATATTTCCATTTTTTCACATCTTCCAGAATGCCTGGGGGTGCTGCCTATAATTATGGAGAATAACACACGCAGCACCCCCAGGAAGATTTGGGATGGTTCTGCACCCCCGCTTTCCAGGGTCACGGGGTATGTCCCCAAAATTCCTATATTTTTTGGTACAAATTGGTTGTGTATTCAAAGAATCTTTTGATTGGTTTATGATGAAAAGTTATAACCACGTTTAAAAGTCATTGGACTATTATAACCATACTTTCATGATGAAGGGGATATAGCATTTTCAATAAGCTTATATACCGAAGGGACTCGTCATGGCCAAAATCTTGTAACTATAAGCGCGGGAGCAGAGCGACCGCGCGAGAAATTCTGCTTTTTTAGAATGCAATTGTGCAAATTTAAGCACTTTGACCGCATCTAAAGATTAACCCACACATAAACAGTAGTATTAATCATTTGATGATGTACAAAAAATATCGTTTATGTTTTGAAAAGTGTGATGGGTGATTGCCCACGCCACCCCCCCCCCCCCTCTCCGAAAAATGTGGGGGGGGGGGGTAATCCCCCATCTCCCCTTGATTTACGCCTGTGATAACAGATCCTGTATTTGGATGGGTGGGCAGTGTTAGTTGATCAATCAAGAGTGAGAGGGTGGGGGCAGCAGAGGTTATACGATTCCCCTATATTTTCGGAAGAATTACATTATCACCATCAGGGACGTAACAGGGGTCGGTGGCCAGGGGGGGGGGAGCCAAACATGTCCCGGTCATAATCATGGTATGAACAGGCAGTGGTGTAATGAGGCAAAATTTTGAGGAGGCCAGAAATGGCGTATCGAGAAGAATTTTTTGTTTAAGTTGCAAGCGAGCGAAGCGAGCAAGCATAAATTTTTACATTCTTACACCATCAGAAATCAAATTTTTGACACAGTATTCAGAAAATGACATCCTTTTTTACCCTTCTCTGACTCTTTCCTCGTTTTTTTTCTCTGTACGCCAATGAGAACAGGATTCTTTTTTTTATGATTGTGTGCGAAGATCTATGCGGCGGTAGCGTGAAGAGTAAAAAAAGAAAAAGAAAGAGGTGCACAGTATAGCGCATGTGCCAAAAGCTGCATAATAAAACTCCCGAGCCTTTTCATAAAAATCTAACTTTGAGACATTGACAATTATATTCATTAAATAGGCCCGAACATCATAACTTGCTTATTCCTTTTCTTTTCTTTCCTCCTCCTTTTTTTCTTGGTTGTAGAACTTTAGGGGGCCTTGGCCAAACCTCCGGTGCTATATGAGGGTGCATGGGTTCCGGGGCAGAGCCCCTGGAACCTTTCGATAACAAAGCCATTTTATCTATCTATCTATCTACCTACCTACCTACCTACCTACCTATCTATCTATCTATCTATCTATCTATCTATCTATCTATCTATCTATCTATCTATCTATCTATCTACCTACCTACCTACCTACCTACCTACCTACCTACCTACCTACCTACCTACCTACCTACCTACCTACCTACCTACCTACCTACCTACCTACCTACCTACCTACCTACCTACCTACCTACCTACCTACCTACCTACCTACCTACCTACCTACCTACCTACCTACCTACCTACCTACCTACCTACCTACCTACCTACCTACCTACCTACCTACCTACCTACCTACCTACCTACCTACCTACCTACCTACCTACCTACCTACCTACCTACCTACCTACCTACCTACCTACCTACCTACCTACCTACCTACCTACCTACCTACCTACCTACCTACCTACCTACCTACCTACCTACCTACCTACCTACCTACCTACCTACCTACCTACCTACCTACCTACCTACCTACCTACCTACCTACCTACCTACCTACCTACCTACCTACCTACCTACCTACCTACCTACCTACCTACCTACCTACCTACCTACCTACCTACCTACCTACCTACCTACCTACCTACCTACCTACCTACCTACCTACCTACCTACCTACCTACCTACCTACCTACCTACCTACCTACCTACCTACCTACCTACCTACCTACCTACCTACCTACCTACCTACCTACCTACCTACCTACCTACCTACCTACCTACCTACCTACCTACCTACCTATCTATCTATCTATCTATCTATCTATCTCTCTATCTCTCTCTCTCTCTCTCTCTCTCTCTCTCTCTCTCTCTCTCTCTCTCTCTCTCTCTCTCTCTCTCTCTCTCTCTCTCTCTCTCTCTCTCTCTCTCTCTCTCTCTCTCTCTCTCTCTCTCTCTCTCTCTCTCTCTCTCTCTCTCTCTCTCTCTCTCTCTCTCTCTCTCTCTCTCTCTCTCTCTCTCTCTCTCTCTCTCTCTCTCTCTCTCTCTCTCTCTCTCTCTCTCTCTCTCTCTCTCTCTCTCTCTCTCTCTCTCTCTCTCTCTCTATCTATCTATCTATCTATCTATCTATCTATCTATCTATATCTATCTATATCTATCTATCTATCTATCTATCTATCTATCTATTTATCTATCTATCTATATATCTTATGTCTATCTGTTCAAAATAATTATGTATGTCTATCTGTATGTCTACCTTTTATATTTCAATCTAATATCCATTGATCTGTTTCAATAATTATGTCTGTTTATTTGTCTGTTTATCTATCTAATATCTATCTATCTATCTATTAATCAATCTGTTTAATATGTTATTCTATCTATCAATAAATATATCGATCTATTTTCTCTCTGTGTATGTACCTATATGTATCTATCTGTCTCTGAATCTATGTGTATATCATAATATCATAATCACCGTTATCATCATCATCATATTTGTCATCAATCATTATCAGCATCATCCTCCTCGTCATCGTAATTTTTATCGTCAATCAATATCTTTCTAATGTCTATCTGTCTGTCTATCTAATACCTATTTATCTGTTTATATATATCTCTATATCTATCTATCTATATATTAATATATAACCGTCTATCTTCTATTAATCTATCCACCTATCATTTATCTCTCCATCCATCTATCTATCTATTTATCTATCTTTCTTATATGTATCCGTTTATGTATCTACGACAGATCACCTAATCGTTCGCATAAGGAAATAAAATCTAGTCTTTTCTTCTCTCTATTCTTCGTTATCCAAATTGGCTCTTGGCTCATTCCGTAATTCTTCCCATTACTTTCCCTCTTTTGTTTGCTACTTTATCATCGTTTAATTCATTCTCCCTTTCTTACTAATCATGCTAATGTATTAGTAGGCCTATTTCGGAATGATTTTGATCTTTCTCACATGTTTTCCTTTTTTATTGTTTTTTTTTTATTCTTAATAATTCTTTTAATGTTTCCCTTTTCCTTCTTTTCTCTTTCCCCCTTTCCTCTTTTTTCCATTTCCCTTTCTTTCTTCCTCCCTTTTCTCTTTTCCCCATTTTTTCCCGGTGAAATCCGCCAGGGGGGCAGCCTGCCCCCTCCCCCACCCCCTGCCTGTTATGCCACTGATCACCATCCAAACCAGTGGCGTACCTAGGATTTTCCACAGGGGGGGGCAAAACCGTCCGCCCAAAAATTTGATAAATAATAAATTTGAATAAAGGATTTCGTTCCAGAAAAAATTTGACAAGCAAAAAAAAAAAAAAAAAAAAAAAAAAAAAAAAAAAAAGGTCTTCGATCACAAATAAAGGATTTCGTTCCAGAAAAAATTTGACAAGCAAAAAAAAAAAAAAAAAAAAAAAAGGTCTTCAAGCTCGTCAGGGGGGGCAAAAAAGGTTTTTCAAGTCCGTCAGGGGGGGCAAAGATACGTTTTTGCATGGGTTGTGACTCGTCAGGGGGGGGCAGAGTGCCCCCCCGTAGGTACGCTAGTGATCCAAACAATCAAAAAGTGATCATAAGCGCCTATAAGGAAAGGTGAAGATCGTTGAAAAATAAACCCCCCAAAACATGCGCACTTGGTCGCTTCGCTCTCTCACAGCCTGTCTCTCACGAGAGCATGTAATGGTAATTGTTTTTTATGATTTCTTTTCTTTTGATGAATGGGGATTTATTTTTGTGCTGTTTATTATCGTTCCCCTAAAAAACATCAGAAGTAAGAAATTCATTAATCAATAAAATGCATCATGAGGAAATTGATTTAATTTTTTTTTTTTTATAGAATATGATATTGATTGGACCTGTCAAAATTGACCCACCCCACCCCTCCGTAAAACCCAGGTCTGTAAAAGCCCACTTAAAACTAGGGTGACTACACCCCGGGACTACACACGGGAAATGGGCTCCGTCAGCCTGCTGTAATGTCATTGTTTGACCTCTTTTGGGGGACCGGGGCTTGGCAGATTTTATTTGTACACAACTGCCCCCCCCCCCCCCTATATACAATCCTTGAAGCTTGACCCGCCCCTGTGACCTGTGAATATTACTGTGTATGTTTTATTATAGGCCTCCATGCACCTATATTTATGTCACTGTCCTGCCTTTTCTCTTTAACTACCAGCAATCGATACTAGGATCATGCCCTTTTGGCTCATTCATTATTACATTTTTCGATTTAATAGGAAACTGGTCAATAAATTTATTAGAGTCCCAGGATAAGAGTGGACATATTATTTGCATTTCATCAACTTCACTTTTTCAGTTTTGATAAACTTACTCAGCAAGTAAAAGTACAAATACATACATTTCTGGGGTCTAAATCTTCAGTAAAGTATATAAAAACTCCAAATACTACGCTATCAATGTGATTATGTCACGATGATGGGATCCATAGGGGTAATCATAATTTACCACACCGGGGAGAGCATGAGTGATGTGAAAAATTTGGGGAAAGCCCCCGAAATTAACTAGTCTATTCGTAGTCGCCTAAGTTTATGGTTTATTCAAATTTCAACCCCGCAAAATATGACAGTATCATGAAAACCTTACATTTAGTAAAATATTTCCTTTAGAAAATTGCTATTTTTCAAAAATTATTTTGAAGAGGCAATTAAAAAAAAAACCGGCATGGTCAGTTTTTCAATCAGCTAGAACGACTGCCCAGTATCTACCATCGAGGTTACGTCAAGCTATCGAGTTTACGGATATCTCTGAATCTCACGCTAATGCTGTTGAACAATGCTTAGCACTGCATGACATCGCAAAAATATCAGCATATAATTTTTTACTGATAATTTTTTTTCCTGAAAACACCCTCATCATAAAACTGGGTCAGTAAGGACAATTACTATACTAGACAAAGACCAAAGTCTGACTCTAACTTACTTGATTTCCTTCCTCCTAGCTCCTGGGCGCTGGTACTACTGCTTGCTTACAAAGCCTTTGTAGTTTGTAATTTATTTGAGACGCCAGTCGATCGGAGCTTTGCATCGAGTGTTTGTCGTAGTCGTAACCGCCGTGGCTTGCTACATGCATGACATGAGCTGACTGTTCATTGACAAAAATCCTAAGTTAGATCTACTCCAATTTCCAATCTCTAACTTTTCGGCAAAATGTCGTTTTGTTCCTGGTTTGGTGGTGAGAAGTACAAAGATCATTTTGAAAATGGTGAGTAGATCTAGTGTTTTGTAATATTCTCTCAATATCAATAAGATCTGGTTGTATTTTTTCAGTTATCAGATCAAGATTCAGACAAGTCAACACTCACACTCCAAAGTGACTCAGTCAGTCTACATTTTAGGCTTATACGTTATTAGATTTAAAAGTAGCTTGATTGAATAAGTTTAGGGCATGTCAATTTTACTTCTAGACTACATCTACATTGGATTTGATTCTTTATTTAGATCTATAGTATAGTTCATTTGTGATTAATTTGAATTTGATCATACAGGTTTTTTAAATTCTCCTATTTGGTCTATTTAGAGTTAAAGCTAAATGACAGTAGTTTCAGTAAAATACTGATTTCGTGAGAAAGTCTGTAAAACCAAGGTTAAGTATTACTATATCATCGTGGATCTAGATCTGGTACAGTTACATAAACTGAACTTTGTGAAATCATATCTAAGCTAAAAAACGATCACACTGAAGATCGCCAACACAGATAGGCACAAGTGGGACAGTGTATTATTATTGCTGGAATAAAGACCCGACGGAAGTGACAGAATCCGCGCTTATTTTGCTTATTTCTCAGCAATTACACAATTTCTTCCAGAATCCCAATCACAACAGGTATACCCTTGGGCAAGGTATTTTATTCCAATTGTCTAGTCTTTCGGAGGAGACTCTAAGCCGTCGGTCCCGTGTAAGGGAGAGTCACACCATTTGCACATTAAAAAACCTACTCCTCTTTTCGTAAAGAGTAGGGAAGACTGGGAAGTTATCCCGGGGAAGTAGTTAACGTATTAATTTATTACTGATAATCACTTATTTATAATCCTGTTCCTTTGTAAAGTTGCATTAGGGTAATTTATTTATACTGTATTATAGTAACCTTTCCAGATTAACTGTCCGACACTTCTATGACACGCATGTGTTGTTAGTGTCGTTAATTTTTTATCAATCAATCAATCCAGAATCCTTTGGCACATATTTTTTATTCATACGAAATTACGAACAGACACTTTGGTGTTTACTTTATAAATTCTGTAAAAAGTCATTTTGAGATCGTCCCCACATCTGGAATTTATCTTTAACAGATAAATTACTTGGCTCTTTAATTCAAATTCATCACCGTTTTGCAACCTGTCTAGTGTTGACAGTACGATAGTTGTCACAAGAGACGTAACACAGATTGTCAATGGGGGTCAATGGCTTGTAACAACATGTTTAAGTTTGACATAAAGTTCAACATTAACGATAGCTTTTGTTTTGTGGTTATTTTGAAGGACTATATGTACATGTACAGCTTCTAAACTTAAAGGAAATAATCAGATAGGGGTTTAATGTTAAAGTCAACTATTATTTTTCCCAAACTGTAGGCCTACTTTAGCTAATTTTCCTATTACATTAGAAATAAAGTGAGCAATATTCAGAGTCTTTTTGTCATAAGACTCCAAATATAGGGATCTTCTTTTTTCCTGGTGGGCCCTCCTGTATATAATGGTGAAAGTTGTAACTATAGCCTATATGAGTGTCAGTAAAGTTCTGTATGTTTATAGCTTAAGGAAAAAAGCCAGTTGTGCTTATGTTTTCAAAATGAATAGCCTACATCATCCAATAAAATGACCACACAAGTGTCTGCATGAATAAGAGAAATATATGTGTCCCAGGATTCTGGAAGAAGTTGTGTTAATTGCTGAGAAATTACAATATCTGGTATTTTTCCAAGAAATAATAAAACACTTTCCCTCTTGTGCTTAGCTTATAGTGTGTTCTTGATATACTTGAGAGTTTTTAGCTTGGATTTCAGGATTACATGAAGTTCAGCTTATTACCTACCAGATGTAGATCCACATTGATATAATGACAATCTTTGTGCTGCAGAATTTCTTGTGAAATCAGTGTTCACTACTTTGAACTTGAAAATTCTTCATGTGAAATTGATGTGTCACTTCTCCATCTTTCTTTTTCCTTCTTGCGTACAAGGTATCTATGTCTGTGTGGAGTGCGGACACGAGCTCTTCTCCAGCATGACCAAGTTTGAGCACTCGTCTCCATGGCCTGCTTTCACCAAGACTGTGAGAGAGGATAGTGTCTCCAAGAGACCAGAAGGACCTAGTGCTTTGAAGGTTGGTACCCTATGTCTGAAATCCATCTGTTTGGATATTGATTATAATTTAACTTTGGTCTCCTCATACCCTTATGGCTAACCATGTGGAGTGTAGTTTGAGCTAATACATTGTAGACCTGCATTGAAAAGGCTACAAGATGTTAAAGGTCAAAATTCAAAAATAAGAAAGTTACAATGAAATCAATATGATGATTACCAAGATGCTAATGTTTTATGCTTTGGGGCAATCTGCTATTAGGTTAAAGGTCAACATGCCTGTTGGTGGTAGAGTGTGTCTGTTAATAATCCAACATGTAGTGGGCGAAGGTTCAAATTGATGCAAAGGTTCAAGGTTTGTACCCTGGTCAAATCTTTTGGATGGTGACATACTGATTACTGACGTTAAGGTCAGTCCTAGATATAAATGATCTTATATTATATGATTGATGTGTGTCTAAAAAAATTCAATTACTAGTACACACACTCAATATTTTGCTTCTACTATTTGGAGAGTTAATATCAGAACTGCATACATTTACTAGACATGATTTTCTTCTGATGGCGATAAGCTGGTCCCAAGTCAGGCTTCCCCAAGTAAATCTTATGTATTTAATTCTACCAATACCTAGTAAAACATAGATAGCTGCTTGGCTTAAAGGGGTCCTCCGAGCTGAAAATATTTATATATAAATTATTAGGGTAAAATTCTCAGAGCAAAATGCTGTAAATTTCATCAAAATTGGGTAACAAATAACAAAGTTATTGAATCTTAAAGTTGAGCAATATTTTGTGAAAATAGTTATATGCATGTCATCAATATTCATTAGGTGGGCTGATGATGTCACATTCCCACTTTCCTTTTTCTCATGTTAAATGAAATCATTATTGTTTCATTTTTCACACATGTGTGAACAATGTGTATCCTTTATAATGAAATAAGTTGCAGAAATGAATATCTAATTCATTAAATGAGTTGTCAATCCATTTTTTTTTCAGTTCTGGGTAGAAAAAAAATCATTTTTAAAGAACAAGTGGGGATGTGACATCATCAATTTGCTCATTGATGAAGACATACCTAGAACTGTTTCAACGGAAATACAAACTGTCATATTAAACTTTGTTATTCCTTGTTCTATTTTGATAAAATTTTCAGTGACATTTTGTTTGTCTGATTTTTCTTTTATCTGTTTAAATCATATTATTTCAGCCCAGCGCATCCCTTTAACTCAGGATAACCCAGGTGCAATTAGCACCCTGAATGCTACAAAGTTGATAGGAGTGCACTGTAAAGTTTTCGTCAGGTTTTATTTCCCTTAGATTATCGAGGATGGGGAAAATGAACCCATTGGGGCCCAAGCACCTTATTCTGAAAATTGTCTGAGTTCACACAAATATTTTTTATCTTAAAGGTGTATGTTCCTGGGATTCAAGATGCTGTTTGGCACTTTTGTTATTTGCTGTACTCGCGGCCATCTTAATTATGAATATGATCATCAACGTAATCTGCATGTAGCTAAAAATCATCAGCCGGTCGCACAGGGCATGCACAGTAGGCCTATGCATTTGCTGCGCTGCTTTTGGTTGCATCATCGCTGGCCCAAACATCCACTGTTGTCACTTCACACAGCAGAAGGAGGCTGACCCAACCTGCCAGGATCTTTGAAAAGCAGCCGAAAGATAACGTGAGCTGAGAATCGTCAGGATTCTGGCATTCAGAACATGGCATCTGCCTAAGCGCTGTTTAACCTTGTTGTTCGCGGGCAGCTGGTGCTGTTTACAGTGTGTACATGTATGTAAGTCCAACAGCGCCATCTTGATTCCCAGGAATATGCATGTATGCCTTATCTTTTCTTGTATTTTTCACTATGCATGTTTGATGCCAGAACTATGATATGCCTAAAGATGAAAACGGCCCATAAATATCTCCACACACAAGATAAGATCTGTAATATGAAAATTCTTAATGTTAACTTCCTTGGCAAATAAAACAAATTTAAAATTGATAGGGGACTATTGTAAGTCAGTGTTGCATGTGATTTTTCCTCAGTCTATTAGGAAAATTCCATGCTGGCAATACTTCTTTTTTTACAAGAGGAAACATTTTAAAGACAATAGAGAGCTATATTATAGACCTATCATCAATTCATGATCTCAATCCATTCTTAGAGGTCATGCCAGGGAAAATCACCACATGTTTATGCACAAACACAAGCGGCATGGGTACAAGGGAAATTGTGCTTTGTGTCAATAATGTGCTAAATGTTTTTACAGGAGCAACACTTCTAACAGTTGATCTAATCCAAAAATGGTATCAAAATCAGAAAAAGAGAAATAAAGTTACATAAATTCTGACCTTTTGCATTTTGGTGACACAGTTTTATGCCATGCATATACAATGAGTGAGTTTAACACAATGGGCATGTCAGAGATAAAATCTTGCTTTGGTGAGAATAAAAGATACAAGAAAAGATAAGACAATTTTCAGAGTGCCACCTCAGTTGCATATTTGAGAGTTATAACAGGTGTATAAACAATTCTTAACAGCCAATCAAAATCAAGGATTCTTCAAAGTTCCCAGAGAATAGTTTGTCCATAATCGTCTCTTTTATATGCAACAGGGCATGGGACAATTATGGGAGCTTAGTGGTCTTATTGTTTTAAAGCTCATACATAGTGGAATAGATATATGTAAGATTGCATGAAACAAAAATGAAATCCTGTTTGAAATTCACCTTGGTAAAGGAAAAAAGAATTAATTTTGTCATTCCACTGACCATCTAAATATGATTACAGAAATCAGGAGTAAACTTTGTTCAACTTGTTCGTATTGATTATTTCATTTCGTTTTTCCATGACTAGGTATCGTGTGGAAAGTGTGGCAATGGCTTGGGGCATGAGTTCTTGAAAGACGGCCCAGACGGTGTCCAGTCCCGTTTCTGAATATTCTCGTCTTCCCTGAAGTTCAAGAAAGGGAAGACAGGTAAGAATGGAATCATTAATCAATAAAATGAATTAATAAGAATATTTTATATCGGGAGCATTGTGGCCCAGTGGATTAGTCCCTGGACTTTGAAATAGAGGGTCGTGGGTTCAAATCCCAGCCATGGCGTAGTTTCCTTCAGCAAGAAATTTATCCACATTGGGCTGTACTTGACCCAAATGAGGTAAATGGGTACCTAGTACATGTAGGAATTAATTCCTTGAAATGCGTGTGTGCTGTAAATATTACATCCACCAAGCCAAAGCGGGGGTAATAATATCCAAGTTCTTTGGAAGCACATAGAGACATTATAATAATATTGTGATATGCGCTATAAAAGAACTGTGTATTAGATTATCATTATTGTTAATAACAAAGTTTTGTGGACATTGCCGACATTAATTACATAGAGTCAAAGAATAAAAGAAGTATTCTAATCAGCGATAAAATAAATCCTGGAATAGCTTAATATAAGTTTTGCAGTTAAATGAAAGCTGTGCATGGCCATGTAGATATTGTGAATCGCCCTGTATGTATATGATTTTTAGAAGTACATGCACAAATAAGGTATCATTGAAAAGCTGAGGAGCTGCTCTTTCATATTCTTGTAAAACCTAATATTTAGTCATCTTTAAAATAAGTTCAATTAATTATGATTTAATTTTCTTTTGATAAAATGTGCTGTGCATGTACGTACCTTCAGACTGTAAAATTAAATTAAAATCCTTTTAAACGGTATTGATGATGTTCTGGAGTTTAGACATGAAATTTATCTGAGGGGATGGTAATAAACTTAAGAATGTCCACATTGATTTGAACGTTTATGTTTTGGCATGAACGATATCTTTTATTCAGATAACATGAGAGAGGGTGTGTTATTAATTATTATAGACTGAGTGGATTTTATTTTCTTTGATACCAAGATGTAATGAATATCTGTCTTTTCTTTACTTTGTTTCTTGACACAGTCACAGAGAATGGTACAAAATCATAGTTACATCTAGAGTTTATCATCGATGGTGGAATTAGGCCATCATCTATCCATCCAGATACATGAAGTTCACAAGGCTGAACATAGAACAACAGAGCAAGGAGCAAGTACCAGTTGAGCAGTGTCAATATCTGTTTAGATACTAATCATATTCTTGCAAGTACATGCATAAGTCATATTTCCAATTTCTTTCTTCAGGATATATAAGGCAGGATATATAGTCACATTGAAACTTAAAATATGCTGGTATAACACAGTGACGCATAAGCTATATTCTTACAGAGCAACAGCTTGTTATAGAACCCTTATAAATGGAAAATGAAATTAAAATAATGAGAAAATATATAGTGTACCGGGTACACCAAAAGTTAATCAAATTTTTACAAGGAATGATCATTGTCCCATCACAGATTTTTAAAAAGATTAATATATAAAAGGGACAGATAAAATTTCATGAAAAAAAATGCTGCAAAAAGTTTCCTGAGGAATGCTTAATTTAAAATATGTACATGTATCAAGATGGAGATGATATCCTTTTTCTGCTTTAAATACCTTTTTATGAAATGAAATATTTATTCATGAATTACCAATTTTCTTGAAAATAATGACTAAATATCAAGCTTGTACAGTAAACTCACTTTGCAGGATGAAATGGTTCAACTAAATTTGTAATGAATGTTGTACCATTGATGGTTGCATCGAAGTAGCTTGCGCCTTGCGTGATATATAATCGTTTGAAGAAAGATATGGTTCTTTAATTTTGAAGACTAGTTTGCTTTATTACTATTTCAATTAACTCGACCATCAATAGCATTTCAAATAACCCAATTTGCTCAATTATTTTTTCAAGGTTTGAAGTTACATCTAATGACTCCTGCCACCAAAAAATCTTTGATCACTGAAATTATTCATTGAAGGAAAGAGGATCAACTTTGGTCAAGACCATTGATAATTGAAGGGTTTTTTTTTACTGAGGGTTGAGGGAGGGGGGGGGGCAAAAACTGATAAAATATTTTCTTTTAAATACAAGTTAGTGGAAAAAATAAATCAGCTGACCACTGTACAAATATTTTTTATGAAGGATTTAGCTAAATCTTCTCTTGGAATAATAAGAATTTGCCCCCAAATTTAGAGGAGGGCTTAAAGCCTTGAAATTTCAAGGAATGACAACTACCCCCTCTTCCTCGCTGGGAGCAACCATGGTCAAGACCAAACAGAAATTCATTGTCAATGTTTGCCCGTGTCATAAGAAAGATTTCTGGAGAGGGTCCATGAGACCGAGTGTTATGTATACATGTATGTCTACATATATGTAATACAGAAACATCAGAATATCTTCCGCTCAGCCTGATCTTCAATACAAACTGAAATATACAATCTATAAAACACAGTAATTATTTCAACCATATGTAAAGTCAACTATAATTCCCCTTCAGGGCATGTTTAAAACCGAAAGTAACGTTCATAAGATTAGGCTAAGCAGAAAATAATTTTGAAATTTTTGAAATAGACATACGTACTCCTCGGTCTTGTGGGAAGACCCCCGATTTCCTTTGAATTAAAGTATTGGAGGATAAATGTTTGAAAGTGCAATCCTCGGAACAAGTCGACATGAACACCACCACCTTTAAAATCCAATTATAATGTTCATAATTTCAATACGCGCTATTTGTTGTTCTTGCTGAAATGTATTTACTCTGTCTTCAGTTTATGGAAGGAAAATTCTGATTATATTGTTTGTGATGCAGCGTGACTTACTACAGCTAAAGCTTCTACGGCAGCTGTAGTTCTGATGATTAGCCACGACCATGGTCCCTTCTGTAACCTGGAGACATACACCTCATCATTCAGCAAGTTGTTTAAAAGTTTCTGATATTTTTTTTATTTAAGTTTGCACAAATATGAATGTTTCTTTCATTTCAAATACTCATCACTTTCATGCGGGTTGTCAGTATCAAAGCAGACATTTTTTTCTCTTTCTTTCTCCTATATTAGCAATTACTACAGATTTTCATCAAAATTGATTTTTTATTTTCGTAACCTGTTTACCTGTAAATATACAAGATTTTATTTTTTTGTGATAGATATTTGTCATATTGAGTCTTATCGTTGTATGTGTACATGAAGGTTTAAAAGATGAAATTGAAATTTAGCTTTAGGCAGTCAGATGTAGGCTACATATATGTTTGAATGGGTCGTTGATAGTTTTCATTGTGGAGAAATTGTATCCTACAAATCTGCTGTGTGTGCAAATTTACCGTGTGTGCAACACTTTAATACCTACATGTGATTTTGTACCATATGTATTTTGGTTGAATATCACAATAATTTTTTTTTCAACAAGAGGAATGAGATTTTGTGATGAAAGCAATAAAAATACTACAGTATTTACGTAGGATTCTTACTGATTTATACCTGTAATATATCTGTAAACGGTAACGCGCTTTAGAGACATCGTCCAATGAATTCTAGCGCTGTATTAAAGCGGAAGAATAAATACTGCATTTATTCCAGCTATCAAGACTTACTGCATGACTGAATGGATACTTTAGGGAGGGGGTGGATGGTTTTGATGGGGAAGGGGGCATGATAACCTTAAGATGACATAATTGTTTTATTGAACCAGTTGAATTAAAATATTAATAAAAAATAATATAGGATTTGTATAGCACACGTATCCACCTTGCTAGGTGCTCAAGGCGCTCCTATATTACCCCGGCTAAGCTAGTCTACCGATTCTGGTGCGCACAGCTTTTTGAGGAATTACTTCCTGCCGGTACCCATTTACCTCACCTGGGTCGAGTGCAGCACTGTGTGGATAAATTTCTTGCTGAAGGAAAACACGCCATGGCTATGATTAGAAAATGAACCTCTCTGGTAATTTTCTGTCTCATTTTTTCCTTTTGTTTTTTTAAAATACTTTTGTCACTACTTATCTTCATCTCTTAGGTGCCGCCTCAGGGATATTCCATCATATGGTGGGTGATTCATAAAGTAGATCGTGAAGTTATGCTTGATTTTACATACAAATGGCACATGTTCTTTGGTGCTAAGTCGGCAACATACTGAACATAGCTATGGTAGGGATATCATTTAGCACAAGAAAGGGTCACTAGTCAATATGTTTTTATGCATTTTGATAAGGAATGGAGCATTTAAAGATCAACAAAAGTTATGCCAAAGCTGGAAATATTGAAACATTCTGAGCAATGAAATTCTCTTGATAGCTAGGATTTAGGAAGAATGGTATGAACTGATGATCCAATGCAAAGAAATGCCCTTTCAGTCCCCTCGCATTCAAAATGTAATCGCTGAAACTGTCAGTTTCGGCTATTATTCAACTATTGATTGAGTGTAGTCATGAAGAATCAAGTGATTTCGTCATTATTTTGGTGATTCAAAAACACTGGTTTGTTACGTGCATTGTAAACCGCCTTTCACAGTCTTTTTGAGAAACTTCTATTACTCAAATTCACTAATCACTACCAGAACTAAATGTAATCTGACACCCTACCAGTATCATGTATGGAGTTGATTTGTACTTTTTTAGCTGATACAATACGCATGCAGGGTTGCAATTCAGAATACATTTGTAAACGCTGTATAAAAAGAAACCCAGGATTATCGTGTGTGTTAGCCGGACCATCCTTGTGTCTCGTTGTGTGCGTGTGAATATTATTCATGTGAAATATTAATCCCCAAGAAAATCACAAGTGCTCTTGTTCTTCGTCCATTTTTTTTTTACCCGTTGTATAGTACTACTGAATTCAGGCACAGTACACAGGTAGATACATGGTCTTTTTATTGTGCTACCGGGGTAATCAGGAAGCTTTTATTTCAAAACATGATGTACAGTATAATGTAAAGCTATGAAATCATCTGTGTTGTACATGTATATGTTGGTATGAATTTGAATCTGTTCTCACATTTGATAGTACTCTGGTATTGCAATGGTCTATACAGGTAGTAGTTTTCATATTTGATGATTAAAATATGTATTTATAACTATAAAATCCATCATCACAATCTTAAAACTGACACGGTCAAATGTCATTAATCAACCAGTGTAGTAGAGATCAGTCACAATTGTACATAATGGACTTTTAAATATGAAAAATGCTAGCGCTCATTGTGATTGTCTGGGTAATTTTCACGATTTCTTTTGAACTTTTTCATTCTTAATAAAGCAGATGAAATAGAACCTCGATTCAAAGAATAGTTCTAAGATTTTGTTATTGAAATATATTTAAATAGCTATTGATTATCTTAATTCATTATGTTCTCAAGAAAAAAATGAAATATAAACAAAAATGTGTTAGCAATGGCTATGTCAGTAACTAATTGAAAGCGATTCATTGTTTATTATGCAATTTGTAGTTTAGAATAAAAGTAGGGATATTTTCGTATTGAATGTTTATCTCGTGAAATATATTTAGTCTCACCCTCTTGTTTTTTTAATCAATGCTGATGCTCAAATTCTGATATGCTGTGTGCAAAATTTATTATACTATTCACCAGTTTGTTGGGCTTCCTCTGTCAGTCAGAGAACATGTAGAAGATGATTCTGTTGTTTAATATTGGAACCTCTATTTGAATGCAGGATGTAATATTAAAATGTTACTGTGTAATCATGTGTGAATATTTGTTCAAATAAACCTTGGCATATTAATAATAATCTAGTGGTTATCTGTTTACTTATTTGATGACAATTATTGTTCATATTACCATACTATGTCCATGTAGTTGACTTCATAATACAGTATTTCAATGCATAATTAGTCTGCAAGTCCAGACCTTTGGTCTGCATAATGCAGAGTCTGAAGTAGTGAGACTACATGTAGATTCACTCATGTACTGTGGCTGCTTCACTGACAAAAAGTTTGTCAGTGTCTAGTCTTCACTCTAGACATGGTATAATTTGTCAAATAGGTGTCTGTGCTTGCAGACTAATGCATTACAATGACCGCCAATTATATGTTCATTCTTCCTGTCTGCATGTAGACTGAGTAATAATAACTCTGTACTCCACATATTACAGACAGTTGTAGAGTAAGGTGGGATAGGAGAGGGTAGTCTTCAAGCACAGACTCACATTTGACACTTCAACCACTTATACCATGTCAAGCGTCTGTGCCTGCGGACTAAGGAGAGAGAGGGGGGAGGGGAACGGGGGATAGTGAGAATGAAATCCCTATGATTTAGTGAGAGAACAGAGAGGGAGAGAGAAAAGGGAGTGGGAAAAAAGAGCAAAGGTGGGAAAACTTGGAAGACATTCTACAAAAATATTGAAAGAGTTTTATGGAAAATCGAAGATATCAAATTCTACAGATGAAAATTTACATAACATTTTGTGTTCAGATATCACAAGAAGGGACTGGCAGGGCAGATAAGATGCACAATGTACATGAATTGCAGTTTATTAAGATATATTGGTAGGGGGTGGCCTCAAAAAATATATCTGCAAGAATTTTTGTTTCTTTGCAGTGCATTCTGTAATTATTTTTCTCATTGAAAATTTATGTTGCGCAATGGTGGGCTTAGTGGTAGAGCGCCCACCTCAAATTGGACATTGTGGGTTCAGTCCCTGGACGAGTCATACCAAAGACTTTAAAAATGTGACTAATATATTTCTTTTTTTGCAGACTGAATTTGCATTGCCATGTGAATCTCAATTTCATGTGTATGTAAGATCAGAATGGCTCCAAAAACCAAGAATTTCACTAAAAACCGAGTTGGACAAATTCATAAATGTATGATTATTTATATTTGATTTTACAAATTAATTGAATGCTGTTCATGAGATCTCCTGCGTAGTATCCCCTTGTGCGAATGTGATGATGTATATATACCACAAACAATTTGGGATTAAAGTGGGACTAAAAGTCCACCCCAATAAAAAGTGTTTTCAATAGAGACAAATCAAACAAGTATGAACGCTGAATTTTTTTCGTCAAATCAGTGATAGAAACTTTACTTAATTTCACAAACAGTTTGATGCACAATCTGGGGGCCATTTCATAAAGCTGTCCGTAGGTTAAGATCGACTTTAAGAATGACTGGTGAACCTTTCTTATGCGCTGAATCATCACCAGTGAACATTTTGGTGTATACCATTTAACACAAGAAAGGATCACCAGTCGTTCTTAAAGTCGCTCTTAACTTACAAACAGCTGTATGAAGTTACCACCTGGTCTGTTTGCTATCGAGTGAACTGATGATATCACCCACTCACTATTTCTTATTTTATTTGGTGAAATATGAAATCTCTCTTTTTTTTTCCTCATAATGTGAGAAAAGGTTTGTTTCCTCCCTAAACATGTGCAATTGCTGTTGTTCATACCTATTGTGATTCAACGAAAAGCATCCATCGGTCCATACGTCAAATCTACGAACAATTTGAATACTCTATTATCAAAAGAAATAGTGAGTGGGTGATATCATACACTCTCACTTGCATGTCACTGTATTGTGCATATAACAAAGGGATAATTTCAAAATCTGATTTATGAAATTTTCATCGGAATGCTCGTTTGATTTCCCTTTCAATTCAAGTTGACTTTTTGTTGGGGTAGACTTCCCTTTATAACATCTTTGTGAAAGAGCCTCTGGAAATGTAAAGTTTTATACCAGGGGCCCCGTTTCATAAAGCTGTTCGCAAGTTAAAAGCGACTTTAAGAACGACTGGTGATCCTTTCTTATACGCTAAACCATTGTCAATGAACATTTTTATGCTTACCATTCACCACAAGAAAGGATCACCAGTTGTTCTTAAAGTCGCTCTTAACTTACAAACAGCTTTATGAAACACCCACCAGGAATGGTGTTATGCATGCATCAGAGACCATCTTATTAAGAGTTGTGACTGATCCTATCAATAACAACTATGGAAAGCCAGCAACTCCAATATCTAGAATGCATATTTGTCCTTTAAAATATTTAAAGTTTTTTTTTTCTCAATATGATGTATATTTCGCATGCATCATTGTCTTGACAAATATGCTACTCTTTGTTTACAAAGCGAGTAGGGACATTGTGCCAATTTCCAGTCTAAAAAATTATGAAATTGATGGATTTCCAAAGGTGAAGTTAATTGGATCAATCATATCTCTCCATATAATAAAAGGCAGAGTGAAATATGACATTATACATGAACTTTAATTTAAATCATAATTTAATGACTTTATTTCATTATTCATTTTTCACAAAATGATGTCATCAAATATACTTTTTCAATTTCATATGTGAAATATTCTCATTCCATCATCAATCAATGAAACATACCAAATCAGTCGGGTACTAATACCTGACGTTTTCAAGTAATAATTTGTGGCCATCCAATAAAGTCAGACATGTATTTTACGTATTGAATTTTCATACTCTCAGACATATGTTTATACATGCTACTCCCAACACTGCTCAGACAATATCTCAGTGCTTTTTTCACACCGGAATATCATGCTTTCTTTAATACCCCACAGATAGATCTTCATAAAACTTGTTGCAAAACCAAATTACAATAACAGTTAAAAGCTACTAAAATGGTGACATTTGATCGGTTCATTGCAAAATTACCATGGGGATTATAGACATCAATTCAAATATTACAACCCTGGACCACATTACATATCATTGACCATTGCTGTCAATGTTGGGCACATCAATGAAAATTTCCTTAGAGAATGCTTTTGATTGGCTGTTGATCAACATGTACATGTAGTGGCGTTGATGGCAGATTACAATCAAAGCTATTAAAGTTTCATGCAGTACAATTTCGTATGGATAGTATTTAATCTTATCAGCATAGATTTCAATGCAGGGTCCTACTTCACAAATGCACAATGTCTAACAAATAAGCAGATTTAATGATTTCAGTAGCTTTTTAATTATTATTGCAGATTTGTTACAAGTGATTTGAAACAGTCCCGAGAATATTGTATCCCATTGCTTGAAACATTAACAAGCAGAAAATTGCATGATATGGAACAGTACACATAACGGAAAACAAAAACGGAAACAACCATGTAGGTCCTCAGAAATTATTCTCCTGAAGACAACAAGAACACACTTATTGAAATGTCCAGTTTGGATGTTCTGTTTATAGTTATTTTCATTTCACCATCTTCAATATTCCATGTCCCATACTTTAATACCATATCATACAGTATGATTAACACAAATTTAAAACTTTTAAAAGAGCACCTAAACACAATAAAAACGCATGATGACCTTCATGTTAAGTAATTCAAATATTACTGAATCGCTGATACATGGTGGGGGAGGGGGTAAAATAAAACAAATTTTCATCTTTTCATACTCAATTTGGTTTTTACCAGTAACCTTGTAATATTTCGCCTACTCGTTTCTGCACGCTTCTTCAGACTAGCGCTAGTCTGAAGAAGCCTGCACAAACAGGTAGGTAGGTGACACGGTAAAAACCAAATTGATTGTAACAAGATGAATATTCATTTTATTTGAGTTTTACTAATCAGATATATCTCTTTACGGATTTAACATCACTAATCACCAACCTTAAAACAAAGAAACAAATCAAAAGTGAAGGTTCAAGGTTCAAGGTTCAGATGATATGGTGTATGCATCATTTCACAACATGTTCACTGTAGCTCATATAAATTCATGAGAAAACACCATTGGTCTATTTCTAATTGTTGGATAGAAATGGAAACAAACAGACTCGCCTATTTGATGACCTTGTTGTGAGAAATGCTCAGTGAGTGGAAACGCTGAAGTATGATCTCCTGATATGGTATTGAAGAAATATATGTGTATTCTCTTCTATAATTGTGTGTATAACATATTGGGCATTCCAATTATCATTATGAATAAACTTATTCCCTCAGGATCAAGCCAACTCTGTTCCCATGGCAACAAACATAATGAATAAATGATATCTCTATAGTATTTAATATCAGCAGTCCTAAGTCTTGTAATATTGTATACTGAAATTCAAAGCCTGTCTAAATCTTAAAGTCAAGGGTCAGTAATGTGAATAAAACTTGAGATTCATCAAATATTCCGATATTGCAAAGGTATATCAGATGTTTTTTCAGCTGTTGAATTTTAAATTTGGCATTTTTTCAGCCATTTCATAGAATTCAAATTTGGATCTAGAACATCTCAGTAATGCTTTTTTTTTATTATTCAGAAATAGCCCTTTGATCTTACTTTACAAATTTATTCATTGGATATTAGAAGGCCACAAGATTATATCCTGAAATTTTCAGCCTATTCCATGCTTGAGAAGGGAGTTTTATAAAACAAGACAAAAATATGCAGATCTATACTTTATTTTGATTGGGCATGAAAAAAAAAACAAATTTTGATGTAAAATCTGTATTTGAAAGATATCTTTAAGGAATTAGAAGACCATTTCAGACAACATAGTGTTTCCATAATTCTAAAATACGGCCTTTCTGACATGATATTAGCAGCTGACTGACATTATAACTGATTAAAATACTTGGAACAAATTAACTTCAAGTTGGCTTCAAGTTAACAAGTTAGCTTGAGTGAAAACAGAAAAATCATAGAAAAAGATTAAAGATATGCATTTGGAAAACAATTCAAAAGTTATGAGAATATGAATGTCAAAAAGGAGATCGTGTTGGCAATGTGACCAAGATGTACATGTATGATGTTAAATACTTCTAAAACTTTATATTTTACTAAAATGCTCACTTTTGTAAAGACTTTCAATAAAAAAGACATGTAATTTCATTTACAAGGACATGTTCTCTCAAAGAAAGGACATGTAATAAAAGTTCACAAAATATATCATGGATAAATCATGAATAAAATGAGTATATTGGGGGTATATTTTAAGTTTCAAATGGGAGAGTTGGACATCAGGAATCTTGATCACATTGCCAATTGGAAGATCTCCATTGCATTAGTGTTCTCGACATTCAAATGCTCATGAATAACTTTCTTATAAGAATTGTGTCTCAAGTTTTACCCAAATTTTTGTTGATCTTAATTTTCGCTGATGTGGTTTACGGTACACCATGTGAAGTGTTGTAGAAACAGTGGAAAGGAGAAGAGAAGAAATGGATAGGCGAGAAAGTGGAGATTTGAGAGTAGAGTATTCTTTCTTGAAAGTAGTCCTGAAAAGGACTGTAAACCAGGACTACTTTCAAGAAAGAATACTCTACTCTCAAATCTCCGCTTTCTCGCCTATCCATTTCTTCTCTTCTCCTATCCACTGTTTCTACAACACTTCACATGGTGTACCGTAAACCACATCAGCGATTGTACGTACCACCATGCAAACCTTCAAACAACATCTGATCTTAATTTTGTTATTTAAATGCTTTCAGACAAACTAACTTGTTCCAAGGCTTTCATTCCCCTTCAAAATGGGATTGCAGTTACAGTGTATGTTGTTTTTCAGCCATACATGTACAAACATAATAATAAACACTATGACTAACAATAAACTAGTCTAATGAGGCCTATTAGCAATGCAATTAAGATGGATGAAGAGGTAAAAGGATGATTCCCATGGCAAAAACACCCCTTAGTTTTATCTCACTCATAAGGACATCTAGAAGGCACAAGTGCCATACTGTTTAATACTACATTGAAGGTGATGAAAACTTTTGTGAAACTGCCCCTGAGTACAGGAGACCCCTCCCCCATACAACTTTTAAAGAATTTGAAATTTTGAAAGGATAAATAAATAACTTGTCATCTCTTCATGTCAATTCTCAACTGCCTTCACCTTACTGTGGATCTATTCTTATTTGATATACAGAATAATTTTAAAGGTCACATCTACCTCAACAAAAAGTTGAATTGAATAAATGAGTAATACGAAACAAGCATAACAGGACATCACCTAAAATATTATTGAAGTGTGATGTAAAGTAATAAAGTACAACATTTTTTAATCTTTAATAAAGTGATTGATATCTACACACTGTTGAGGGGTACTTGAGAAGTTGATGATATCACAGATTCTCAAAATCGTCTGTATTCTATTATTTTACTTTTCTCCTCCAAAAAGGTCAAACTCTTTTATAGAAGAACATGTCGCCCTACACTTGTAAAATGACTTTTTTTTTATTTAGCCATTTTTAGTGAAGAGCTCCTTTGTGATCATTATCTATATAAACCAGAATATTGGATATTTTATATGATAAAATATGAAGACAAAATAACATGATCTAACATCACCCACCAAGGGTATGCATTACAATCTTGTAAAAACACAAGGGGTGGTATTCTTAACTTTTTCTTACCTTTTCAACCTATGCCGTGTGTAAATTTATAACCTGTGCATAAGCACGACTTGTGCTTAAATGTGATAAGTGCATGGTATTCTGAAAACGTTCTATATATTTTTCATCTTTCTTATCTTTACCGATATTTAAAATAGCTAGAGGGCTATCACATCTCATGATGGCCACATTCTTTCTTGCTCAAAATCAACGGCCACTAGTAGTAACAAGGAGGCTATCATAAGTGTATTCCTTCCACTCTTTCATTCACCCTGAATTTGTTGGTGTCTTAACCTTTTTTTTTTTTGGTATCTTTTTCTTATATCTTTCTCTCCTGTCTCTACCTTTCTGTCTTTCTTCTTCTTCTTATTTTCATTCTTCTTTAATATTTCTTCCTTATTTTCTCTTTGCTTTCTTCATTTCTTCATTTATTCTTAATCTTTCTTCCCTTTTTGTTCTTTTTCTTTCTTTCTTTAATCTTTATTTTTGCTTTTTATCTTCCCCCTTTTCTCTTCTTTTTTTTTTTTTCTTTACATTATCTTTTTTTTATCTTTTGATCTTTCCTTTTCTCTTTCATTCATCCTTTTTCTATTTTTTTTTTTCGTGTTGAAGATGAGAAAGGAGCAGTTCTTACAGAGATAAGAACCCGTTAAGAAGATTTTCAGAATACCAATTTGCAATGATTTTAGCGTCATCCTAAATCAATAAGATAGAAAAGATTTCAGAATACCACCCCTGGTTAGATTTTTTAAATACCATATAAAACTTTATTATTTTATAGCCAAATTGAATCAAATATTCAGTGTGATGCTTGCTCCATTTCTGTCAATTTATTCAAATCAACAACCTGTTAAAGGAAACCAAAACCCAAGAGGAGAATCAATCTTATTGGAAAGAGTAAAATGAGAGGAACAATTTAAAACAAGTTTCATCAAAATCGGTTATAAAATAAGCAAGTTATGAATGTTTAAAAAGTCTTGTTGTACTTTCTATGGGGATCCTCAAATTGGCAAACGTACTTCAAAATGGCTGATTTTGTGGACAACTCTCCATTTGTTTTGTACAGCAATTTTCAGATTTTCCTCTTTATTTCACATATTTCAAATTATCTCCTCTTGACCTAGACATATGTGATGTGAGTTATATTTTCCTTTGACATATGTTGTCACTCCAAAAAAAACCCAGCAAACTGAAAATAAACTGTACATTCAATTGTTTACAGCCAAGAAAATGATGTGAATTCAAAAAGGAGATTCGCTGTGATGTACGAGTAAAGTAAAGTAACCTTAATCCTACCACAAGAGGGCACTCTTTACCTATAATACCCTGTTGCCTTTGAGCTCAACATTACATGTATGAACATGAATTTTCCAACCTTTATAGTCATTATATTGAAGACAAAAAAGTGAGTTTGCATTCATTGTGTGCTCACTCATGCATGACTTGACAAATCAAATTCAATCAATATAGGAACATGTCTACCAAGTTTGTACTTATTTTGAATCATTCCAATCTTGTTAATATGTAATTGTGTTGATTTATTTCAATGAAACAAATTTTTTTTTAAATATTGTGAAACGAAAGGGTAACTTACTTTCTTGCCTTATGTTTATACATAAATACTAAATTGAAAAAAAATGTATTTGCTTGTCCTACCTTTTGTTAATTTGGAGCAAGGGAAGAAACCATGATCAAAATCATCAATCTTATAAAACAGTATTGGTCCACAGAGACATTATCTTGTACAATAACAAGATAATAATCCACTAAATTTTTAGGTTTTGTACAAAAACTGACACATGTATGATAACATAACTTGGCAGACATTTTGTATATTGGTATTTCAGAGAGGTTTTTACTTTTGGGGCCCCCGTTTCGTGAAAGCATTGTAACTTCAGTTTGATGCCATCTCTTTGGAGAGCTAATCTGAACAAATATGCAAAAAAAAGCAAAATGCAGATGCATGGAATTTGCACTTGAAAAGCATGTGGTTGTTAACTGATGATTGTCCAGATCAGCTTCCAGAGAGATGGCGTCAGGCTGATTTTTTATCAATCGATAAAATCAAGCTTTAAATATCACATATTGGTACTTCAGAATGATATATAACTCTTTGTGAAACGCCCAGGCCACTAGTCTTCGGAATGGGCTCATGGGAATTTTCCATATTCTGGCTATTTCACTAACATCTGCAGTACGATCCAGAATCAATGACTCTCATTTCATGTGGAAATCTCCAAAACCAAAGTGGAATTGATAATTACTGAGAAGGCCAAAGCAATCACCTAATTTTTATCTTATCTTCTCCTCTTCCATGCGGGATGTTGCTTGCTATCCTCAGTGTTCTCACTCTCTGAACTGCTATCTTCTGTCACAGGTCTCTTTCTTGTCCTTTATAACAAATACAGAAAATAATATTTTACCTTCAAGCAATTTAAGGATGCTTTAATAGACTCAAAAAAGAGTCTGAGAATGAAAAATTGTATTTATTTGATCCCTAAAATCTGTATTTCTATGATAAAATACAGACTCGTCTTGCAGATGGAAAAAAAACCCATTGAAATACATATCTCACCATGGTTTGAACAAAAGATTTAAGATATTGGTTCATGCTGCTATGATTGGGGGGGGTCTATTTTATACTTGAAGGTAGAAATTACCAGACATTACGGCTTGCGAAATAATTATAAGGTCATACCATGTTGTAGATTACATGTATAACCTAGCTTTTGAATGGTATATAATTTGTCAACTTCACTACTCACTTTGGTTGGGGTATTTGTGCATATTATTCTTTCCAAGAAAGAACAGATGGATAGTAATGGCCCTGTCTTATCAGTCTCAAAACATAGAACAGAATAGAATATGTATCATGTCGAGCAATATCCTTTTGATCACAAGGTGGATGAAATGCAAAGTTATTTTGGAAAATGTTTATCAAGTTAGATTTATATCTAGGTTAGAACCCGACTGGACATCATAAGAGATGCTTTACTGCATTACTCCTTCATAGAGAGAAGAAATAATAGGAAACTTCTCCAAATATCAACAGATCTACTTAAATTTTCAAGTAACTATTAAACTTACGGGTTAACAGTCTCACTATCTGATGATCGACTTGCTGGATCCCTGTCTGATGCTGGCCTATCACCTGGTCTAGACCTAGTCCTTCTAGATAATCTTGTCCTAGAACTGCGGCGAGACTGGTCAACCTCTCTGGGGTCTTCTTGAGAGCCACTCCTGTCAGGGGTCTCTGAGTTTAATTGGTCTGCATCTTCACTATGGCGATCAGCAGGGTCAGCAGTGTTGTCCTCGACACCATCAATGTCAGAAGCTGGGTCATCAGGAACCCATGTCTTATCACTTTCACTTGAGTCCACATTGTGAAGAGAAGAAATAAACTTTTCATACACTTCCGGGCTGCTACTTCGAAAATCATCATCATCGTCATCATCGTCAAAAGAATCGTACATGAGCAATGACTCATCAGAGATACTCACATCTGAAGAGACATCTTCTGATTTTCTCTCCCATGGTGGGTCTGCACTGGAGTCGGATTCATCCACGGGAACGCCATAGAAAAATTCCCTTCCATCTCTTGAAGCGGCGGTTTCCTCCTGGCGACCTCCAGGAAGGGGAGCATCATGCTCTGAGGCTGCATCAGATGCTTGGGAAGGTTGCCCAGTCCTGTCTCTATTACTGGAGTGACGGCTCCTTTTATTCCTTGAGCTCCTGCGATGTGCCCTGGAGGTTTCGCGGCTCCTTCGCCTTCTCCTGCTTGCCTCATCTGGATGTCTCCTCCCATCTCCACTCTGAGGATCTACGTGAATTATGATCGGTTCATTGGATGAAAGGTTTGCCTCTGATTCTTCCACAGGTTCAGACGCATAACCATGCTCATTCTCACGGGGGGAAGCTCTTCCCGAGCTGCCATATTCAACACGAAGGCTGCACAGAGACGAGTGTTCATTATCATAATTATTGTCACGGGGATAAAATCCCTCAGCAGGTGCTTCATCATGAGTAAGGGACTGTTCTTCGTGAAAGCCAGTCTGCTGATCTCTGTCCCCATCCTGGGGTTGCCTATGCTGGTCTCTCCTTCCACGATCTCGGTGAGTGCTGCTGTGGGGGGAATTGACGGATACTGGATCACTCACTTCCTCATAACTTACATTTTCAATCAAAGAGGAATCCTCCTGGTGCAGGTTGTGGTCAGAGTGAGGGCTTGTTGGGCTAACTTCATAGACTTGAACAGGTTCCTGATCATCTGCGATGGAGTCGGAATCGCTGCTGTCAAGCAAGGAATCATTGAGATCACCCTCTGAGTCATTGTTGCTGTCCATATCAGAATTGAGAAAGAATGCAGTGTCTGAATCTTCCTCCTCTTCTCCAACTTCATCTTCCTCCTCCTCGTCGTGTTCCTGCTGCTCTTCTTCCACATGAGGTTCATCAGGGGAATATACTTCATAGGTCTGTGCTTCCTGGTACTCAGGAGTGCTTTCAAAGTCATTATCTTCATTGCCAGAGTAATAGTATGAATTACTATCATCATCATTATTCTCCTCAAAATCTTGAATGTCTGTGTACTCCATATCCCTACTCGGCGAATCGCTCTCATCAAAACCGGCCATAGACGAATACGAATCTCTAGCTGATCCCCAGCCTGAGCCATAGTCCTGTTGACAGTTCTCTTCCATAGCTTTTATACGATCCTCCAGAACTTGAATTTTTGTATTTAACTTGGCTTCTAATTCAAGGAGACGCTGCTTGTACTGTTCCTCCATAGCTGTGAAAAGAAAAACGAATACGAAAATAAGAAAAATTTTAACATCTAAATTGATCATAGAACCATGATGTTTTACATTGTGTCTAGACAAGGTTTTAGTAAATTTATGTGACTGGAAAAAGTATTCAAACAATATTTCACAAATGACTTTGATTTTCATGCAGCAACTTCTCAATACACCATTCACGATAGCTGCCAGCGAAGAAAAGTTGTCATTTTCTGACAGCTCCCACAAAAAAATCGTGATCAGGGGTTCTTGTTCACAATCACAAACAAGGATTTACAGAATTGTTAGAGAGATTGACAACTTCATAGATACTGTCATAACTGACAGCATAGTGTCAGTGAGTTTTTTAAGACCAACTAGAATTTAAGATAACCATTGTTTGACAAAATTACTATTAAAAAGACCTTATGAAGTTAGGTGTATTCAATTACTACTATAAAGTTAATTCCTATCCTTCAGTGGTTATTGTATGACTTTTCTTGCACTTATCTTACAATTACATTGTGTGCAATGTTAACAGAGTGATGAAAGAGGTTGTGCCATCAGCAGTCCCTGCATATGCAATCAAATGTCATTTGGTTTCTTTCCCTCTCTTTTTTTTCCATAAACTAGGCATTCAAATAAAATAACTCTCACCTGTCATACTTTTCTTCAGCTCATCCAAGCAGTTGTGCTTCTTCAGCTTCTCCATGGAGATCGGTAACCCACACCCTTTCTTACACATGATCAGGCGATATTTGCAAGTCTGTTCATGGGCCAGCATGTTCTTCCTTAGCACAGTCTGTCCACACCCTGTATTCAAGCACTTGATCGGAGCAAAGTCACAGTTCTGGACATGTCTATCATACATCTCAAGCTTGATTCCCCCGGTGCAGCCATGTTCCCTGTTTTCGCAAATGATTAAGAGGCGGTTGATCATGTTCCTGACGATTGGGAGAACTGGTTTAAGCTTGGAGATGCGAAGTCGTTTACGGCAGTTGGGACAGTTGCTGCGATTGGTGAGCCATGTCTCGATGCAGACCTTGCAGAAGACATGACGGCAGGGACTCTCCAGGGGGTTATCAAGGACACACTGACAGATGCAGCAGATCAGGTCTTCATCAGGAGGATTCTCAAAGCGATCAACATCATATTTAGCCATCTTTATAAGCAGCAAGTTCTGCTCTATGTATGATGCCTGCAAAGGATTAAAGACAGAATACCAAGAAAATTTTCATTCTTTTAAATGTTGTGTTTGTTCCAAAGTTTTTATGAGTATTCATGACATTCCCATGTTATGTTTGTGCATATCTTGATCCACAGAAATTTCACACATTTACGGAATCCCCATTGACATCACAATGATTTTAGTTAGTGCTGCCACCAAACGGATATCCGAACGGTTTCCGCCTGTGTGGACGGATAACTGTTTTCATTTTTCGGGTTCGGGTATCTGTGGACACTGATTCACCACTTTCCTGTCACAAAAACTCATTAAATTTAGTAAGACTCACCAACAAAATTTATAAGTTTTAGTCGCCAATATAATCACCAATATCAATTAATCTTCTTCGGTAATATATTCCCGCCGAAAACCATCGTTTTTATATCAGTTTTGAAACATGACCTTATATCAGTTTTGGAGCATGACCGTCCGTGAATGGAGTAAAGTTCCGTTCTGACAACGATGGCGATTTTACTATGGTGTCGCTTAAGATCGTTTTTCTTTCCCGTCTTATGTTTTGATGATTTCAAATGCGTAACTCATCATATATTAAACTTTAAACGATAGTTGTTAGAATGAAGGGATTAAATCATTAAAGTAGATTAAACATTTAAACAGCGTTATTTTTAAGTTAAAAGTGTGGAGGAAAACTTGAAAACGTATTTCCCTCCTATCAAAATATCCTTGACTGGCAAGAAGTTGACCTAGAAATAAATTTAAAAATGCCTGTTAATCGAGGCATCTGTTCAGCTCACCAACTCAATTTCATTTCGACTTCTGTTTTAATGTGTACTGTCAATTATTATGATACTGATTTACTGGTGATTATGATAATGGCGGACTTTGTGATGAATGATAATGAGAGTGAAACTGAAATGAATGACGATGATGATAAGTGATGCTAGTGAAAATGATTTTAAATGATTATCAAGATTGGTGAAGATGCATGATAGCGATGAATGATGATGAGAATTATGGAAGAATGATAATTGTCAATTGAAAATCTCTTTCATGAATTAATACTTAATATATATATTACAAAACACACATTTTCCTTCATTTCAGTTTAAATGGCATATCCACTATAAATTTTGATATCCATCATCACGTAAACAACAATACTTAAAAGGCGGTATCGTGCCAGAAGGGTTTATGATGTGTGCCCGCAGAGTATGTGGTCGGTTGTGAATCGACGTGTTTTGCAGTAAAACTTACTGGTGATGAATGTAAGTGATTAGTTACTGTTACTGTGATTAAATCTTGTCTTGAATCTTTGTTAGAAGTGTGATTATGTTTCAGAAGTTGAGAAATGAGAAGCTTGGCTATAATTTGGGGAATGGGGAGAAACCCGACATAAAAATGAAAATATTCCAAGTACGATCCCATTTGAAGGTGTAGCGAGTGTAATGTGACCAAATATATATCGGACGATTCACTGCAGACACGTCCAGACAGGACAGCACGTGCGTGAGCTGAATGATGTAGGCCTGTCTGGTTTTAGACTTTAAGTAATATAGTAGACTCGCACTTACACTCGCCTCGGTCAAATTCATTGCATCTTATTTCATTCGATCAGAACTAAAAAATAAACACACATACTCTCGCAACCATTAAATGGGATCGTAACTAGGCCCGACTTGTATAACTCAAATAATAGTCATTTACTAATAGCTTACACAGTCATACCATCTACATTTGTAGCCGTAGCCTCACGCTAACTCACATTAGTCAAATCCGATTGCAAAACAGATTCAACCCAAAATATTCAGCTTCTCGTAATTTCGTGGTTTTCAGAAATATTTTAATTAGCGCACGCTGAATCTCGCCATCATCGGATAGGTTCACAACTCAAACATAACTGAAAATCTTCAATATAACTCAAATAAGTGCAACTGGATATTATTTTTTATATTTCAGGGTAAAATTTCGGATACCCGTCCGCCGTCCGGTTTTCAGGTCGGGTATCCGAATATTAAAATATCCGTTTCAAGTCAGGCCTAATTTTAGTAAACAGCTGTTTACTATTATCCTCAAAAGACATTTTCTCCAGTCTGTATACATTCTGCCAATTTTGATATTAAAAAATATGAAGCTGATCAGTGGGAATGGGCACTAGTTGTTTCTGCATCATTAGTATTTCTCTCTGCTATTCTAGAAAGTGTGATGAATATGATAAGGATTTTAAATATATACACGAGAGAGTAATTCTTAATTCATCTCTATCTAAATTCTTGCCTCTGACATGTTTTAATTATGTGGATTTCCTTTACCATACTTTGGTGCGACAAAGGAACTGATACATTTTTCTTTAATGTTCACCTCTTAATTACACTGTGTACCATCCTCTACAAATTTGCAAATTTCAGTGGAAGAGAAATGATTTTAATGAAGCGCAGCATTTTTTGTAAGTTCCAAATTTGGTGGAAATTAAAGTATAATAATGTTCAATTGTATTGTGTATGCATCATTTTTTCACACACGAGAGCTCTACTTACTTTAATAATAAACAGAATACAGGCCCCAGTGTTCATACTTTTTCCCAGTTGGAATATTGACCTACAATATAAACTGGAAGATTTTATGAAATTTGCATGGATTCTTACGGAGAAACATCAATTTTAACTCAACACTGATCATGTGACTTTTGCATATCTTTACCCAACTTTCAATTTGACAAACTCAGAAAGAAAGAAAATAAGCATGCGAACATGTATATATATAATTTTTTTGCATACCGGTATTCAAGTAGGTTCACACTTAACTGTTCAAAGTTTGGCAAATACTGACCAGCATAGGAAATACAAAAGGGCAATGGGCCATTTCACCCTCATAACAGCTAAACTCGCCCCTAAAATTCCACCAAAATGCATGCTTTGGAGCAACTATTCTTTCTAGAGTCGCCACAAGATCTCTCACAAAAAATGTAATTCAGAAAATCAATATTCTATATGGCAGAATATGTGCTTTTACTTCATAATTTGTTACCCCTAAAAAGTAACTCTTAAAATGAAATGTCCCCCAAAATTCTGCAATCAGCCCCATTGTGGAAAATAAGATCAGTAAAGGCACTGGTCCAAAATTGGGATTGTCCCAGAAAACAAAGATATCCTCATAAATGGCGAATGCGAATTGCACATGCACGGAGGTTTGCAGCAATTGTAAGTACGAATTGCTGCAGACCTCCGCGCATGCGCAATTTGCCATTTTTGATTCGGCAGAGAATTTAATACGTGTGATGAATCGAGAACCGGCTTCAAATCACCGATTTTTAGACGTTTTCAAGAAAGGGCAAGGAATGAGTCTGTGTCCGATGGTAAGTTTAGTAACTGTAGAGTAAGCTGAATGAATGCTTAGGTCTTGATATGTTGCCTTTGTTACCATAAAGTGTCACAATTTGTCTTTGTTTTTGTTTTTTTGAGCGAGTATTTGTCCCCCGAGGGTTCTGATAATTGGAGCGGAGGGTAGCGGTAGTGAAGTGTAGTGGAGCCTAGATACAAACCCTCGCCCGAGGTAGGGACGATCCCAATTCTGACCAGCGCCTCTATTGCAGATAGCCCCTAGAAGCCTAGTAAAAAAAGAAATATATATTTCCTAACCTGATACTGACAATGACTTGATTTTAATCATGGAATGTCCATAAAGACGTATTCTACTCATAAAATAATACAGTTCAATTAACAAGCAAAACACTGACAATTTGGGTATATTTGAATTTTAAAAAATGCATTGTTTATAAAAATTGAGGCATGAATGATAGTCTGACATGACTGATAAATAATAGATCAATATTCTACAAATATAATATATCTACTCTGCTCTAGATAACATCGGCCCACGTCCATGATCTTTATGATCTTATTTATTTTGTAATTATTTTTGTGCCAGAAATACTGATGAATCTTCACGTTGAACAAAAACTTAACTTTTTAGTTCTCCTATTAACTAAAGGCAGAGCTAAAGATGATATTTTTATTTAATTTCCTTCTAACTTAGATTCTTACGTTAGAAGGATAAAAAAACCATCATCTTGACTTAAGCTCTGCCTTTGGCTTTAGCCTGGCTTAACTTAAGGCCTTAGCCTTAGGAGAGCTAAGACCCAAGTTAGTTAGTCTAGTTTTTTTTTCAACGTGAAGATTTATCACATTTCTGGCACAAAAATAATTACAAAATAAATAAGATTGATACTAGATTGTGGACGTGGGCTGATGCCGATGCTAGAGAGTAGAGCAGAGTAACGTTAGATCTCAAGTTAGACCCAACGTTAGTTCTATTTATTTGTGAAGAGTCTCTCACTAGTCACAGACACAGACACACTCATCTCAAGTCAAGAGTCAAGTCAGTCGAGCTCGAGTCAGTCTCACTGTCACTCTGAAATTTGAATTGTCATTGTCTGTCCCGACAAACAACCATAACAACTTTTGTCTTTATTCATTTTTATTTATTTATTTTTACTACTTGAGTGATTTTTTTGTATAAAGTGTCCGATATCAATCTCAGGTCGTCATGGAATCGTGTGATTACCTATTCAGTTATGTAGATAAAAATTTGCACACGCCGGTAATAACAACGGCCTAACACAAAAATTAAGAGTCCCGTCAATCAAATTGTGAGGAGAAATTCATGGAAAGTAACCAAGCGTTAGTGAATTATGTTTAACTGTTACTCTTCAACACTTTCCAATTACTAATATACTCACATGGACTAGATCTAGACTCCCTAGATCTACATTACAATCAGTCTTCAAGTTCAAACTTCTCGATTTTTAGCAGACCTCAGGAAAGTATTCACACTGTCATGTCACTGCAAGAAGTGAGAGATTAATTTTACATCGCGCCGCATCATATCAGCATGCATCACGCGCGCTATTCATAGCAAATCGGTAAAGAGCCAAACCATGCAACGTTGGCCTTGGGCGACAAAATTTTAATGACCCCCACATAACTGCCCCCACCCCAAAAAAAAAAGTTGGAGGTGACTGACTGTTTTTAAGTTAAGGAGGGATATTTTTATTTCTTTAGTTTAAGGAGGGTCAGTGGCTTACGAAAACGAGTCTGTTATTTTTAAGGAGCCACATGACATGGAGTAAAGGGTAAAAAAAAAAAAAAAAAAGCTATAGTACCGGTAATGCGAGCGAGCAAAAATTTCGACCTTTGTATTACAAAATGTTAATTTGTCCTTTTCTTTTTCTCGGTTGTGAAAATTTTAGGAGGTGCATGGGCCCCACGTCAGCACGCCAGTGGTTTTTAACTGTAATGATGTTAGCTTTATTTCTACAATTTCTCCACTTATTTTACAACATATATATGCTCCAGCGACAAAAAAAACCTAACCCTATTGCAACCATAATTAGACGAAATAAAACACGAGCAATCGCTGGAGTCATTGTGATAGAAAACTAATAAAAATGAAGTGACTCATTTATAAGTGTGGTAATTAAAAGGGGGCACATATCCCAGGCGCTTGATTGAGGGGGGGGGGGGTAAATTTGGTTACAAAGGCAATGTCATGTATAAAATTTTTATTTTTTTGTCTTTTTTTTTATCCCAAGAATTTGCCTAATCTATGTTACTATGTTATGCTTATGTTATATTAAATTTGTTTTTCTTATGTTTCTTTGTTTTGATGATGATCCTTCAATGTCAGGATTTTATATCAATAAACTTTTGAATTTGAATTTGGATTTGTATAAAAAGAGAAACATGAACATAGCATTTATGGCCTGGATTTTTTTCTTCTAGTAATTGGAATATTAAGAGAAACTTATAATATTGTCATTATTATTATTATTATTATTATTATCATAATCATTATCATTATCATTATCATTATTATTATTATCATTATCATTATCATTATTATTATTATTATTATCATTATTATTGTTATCATTATAATCATCATCATCATAATCATCGGCATCATCATCATCATCATCATGCATCACCATCATTATCATCATCATCATCGTCATTGTCATCATCATCATTGTCATTATTACATTATGATAATACTTGTCACATTATGATCTTCTACGTTAAAATTACTGGGGGATCATGATAACACCCCCGGGGATGTACTAGTATTTAGGACGGGTGGCTTGATGCACACCCCCCCCCCACCCCCCTTCTGATCTCGGCGAAATTTGGCACGCACATTTTACAAATACAAGCCAGTGTAAAAAAAAATCGGAAAATAATGATTTTTAATTTATCATGAAGAAAATATACAGAATTATTCGAGAAAAACATTATTTGCCTATTTAACACCCAATTTCACTTCAAATTTTCTTTTTTTAGATGTCATCTTTGTAACGTAATTCAATTAAATGTTTTTACAAACTATTCGCGAAAGACATTTTTTTCCTTATGTATTTCATTGTTTTTTCATCACTTGTTTTTCATTGTTTTTTTTTAATGTAAATTATTACAGACCATTTAACAACTAAATTAAACCCTAAATTAATTAAGCAGACCAATTAGAACGAAATATAATTACCCTTTTTATGAGTTTCATTTCCCATATACACGAAGTAGAAAATGTCAACAAGAGTGGCTTTATTTGCTGACGATTTCAAACTTTACAATTTAGTGATTGACTTATCAGAGATCACTGATCTTCAAGAGAACCTGGATAGACTGCAATTGTGGTCATAGAAATGGCAGTTACCTTTCAATAGCAGTAAATGCAAAATCCTACATATCGGAAGGAATAATCTAGAAACAAAATCCTACATGCTGGAACAAGAAGTGAAATCGGTAGCTACTGAAAAGGATCTCGGAGTAACAGTTGATAACCAATTGAAATTTCATCAGCATGTGTCTCTAGCTGTTAACAAGGCATATCAACTGCTTGGAGTTGTAAAGAGAACTTTCACTCAGCTAAACAAAACTACCTTGCCAATTCTCATCAAGACATAATGAGGTCATATCTGGAATATGGGAGCGTCATCTGGAACGGTATCATTTGCAGAACATGCAAAGAAGGTTGAAAGAGTACAGAGGGGAAATTATGAAGGATTTGAGAAACTTCCCATATGAAAGGAGACTCAGTGTACTCACTCTATTATAGACGGAGGAGAGGAGATATGATGGTCCACCAGATTATGCATGGATTGGTCAACATTTCTGCAGACAGCTTCTCCGAGCCCGGGGGGGCACTCGACCAAAAAAGTGGTAGGGGTGTGCCGCGGGCAAAACAAAAAACGGGGGCCTTGGAGCGGGCTCATTGTAAAAAGGAGGGTCCTCGGAACGGGCTTCGGAACTACAAATGTTTGTGAAAACGGGGGTCCTTGGAACGGGTCGCCTGCGTACGAGTGCGTATGCATCCCTATGGAACGTACATGCAGCTAGCCCGGCGGCACGACTGACGGGCGCGCTAGCGCAGAGGTGATGGTCGGACAGCGAGCTGCGGCCGCTTTTCACCAAAATTGCGATCGGAACGGCGTAAAGGAAAATTCGCGAAGCCCTGGAGCGGATTTTTTTCTTCTTTTTTTTCTCGAGAAGAAGAAAATGCTATGCTCTGGAGCGGCTTTCTTTGTTCTTTTTCTCAATAAGACAAAAATGCTATGCCTCGGAACGCAAATTTGAGTGTAAAAATGGGGGTCCCCTCCGCGGCACATACCCACTATGCATTATATACTGAGTGCCCCCCCCCCCCGGGTCTCCAAGTCTGGTAGCAACTCTAAAAGAGGTCACTCCATGTAAATATTGAAACACCATAGCAAACTGGATATGAGAAATAAGTATTTTAGTAGAAGAGTAATCAATGACTAGAATAGTCTTCCTGAGGACTTGATACAAACACTGGCGGATCCAGGGGGGGGGGGGCAGAGCCGGCCCGTGACCCCCCCCCCCTTTGAGAAGCATAATCAAAATTTGTAATGTAAAAAAATGCCATTAAAACAAAGGTGTGCCCCCTCTTTTGAAATTGAAGACCTTTTGGGGGGTTGAAAACATTTTTTTTTGCTTGTCAAAATTTTCCGAAAAATTTGTCCCCCCCCCCTTTTGGAAAATCCTGGATCCGCCCCTGGATACAAATGCCAACAACAAACATTATTTTGGCAAAGTAAGCACTTTGAGCTTCCATGACTCCTCAGGCAAGCTCATGAAATAGTAGTTATCAGCAATTTTTAATCCTATACAAGAAACAACCGGGAGTTACATGCTCGCGCCTTCATCCCGCACCAGATGATGATGATGAGCCGTTTTCCGGCATGACATTGTGCGTAAAAGTCATGTGGCGTGACGATGCCTATACAGTGCGTTTCAGAAAAAAGGTAATCCAAATCTACAGGGCTGGTATTCGAATTATATTTAGTTTTGGGAATTATTCTGCATGGATGTGAAAGAAAAACTCATTAGCTTTCCATTGATACCCTATTTGTACCACTTGCGCCACTCATGACCAAATTAAGTGATGTTGAAGACAACAGGTACAGATCCCGGGGGGGGGGGGGGCACTCGACCAAAAAAGTGGTAGGGGTGTGCCGCGGGCGAGACAAAAAACGGGGGCCTTGGAGCGGGCTAAATGTAAAAAGGAGGGTCCTCGGAACGGGCTTCGGAACTACAAATGTTTGTGAAAACGGGGGTCCTTGGAACGGGTCGCCTGCGTGCGAGTGCGTATGCATCCCTATGGAACGTACGTGCGGCTAGCCCGGCGGCACGACTGACGTGCGCGCTAGCGCAGAGACGATGGTCGGACAGCGAGCTGCGGCCGCTTTTCACCAAAATTGCGACCGGAACGGCGTAACGGAAAATATGCGAAGCCCTGGAGCGGATTTTTTTTTTCTTTTTTTTCTCGAGAAGAAGAAAATGCTATGCTCTGGAGCGGCTTTCTTTATTCTTTTTCTCAATAACACAAAAATGCTATGCCTCGGAACGGAAATTTGAGTGTAAAAATGGGGGTCCTCTCCGCGGCACATACCCACTATGCATTATATACTGAGTGCCCCCCCCCCCGGGGTACAGATACCACTTTTTCCAAGTTTTTGAAAACTTGATGAAAGGGCAGATGCAGATGAGAATACTTTCATCGATTCCTGAGCTGGTAAAATCTTGATTGGACCTTTTTCTTCCACAGGAGTGTAATAGCAAATGATTAACGAGCAGATCGTACCACAGTCGTTGGACCAACATTCTGAGAGGCAGAGTCGTAGAGTGAAACTGCATCTTTGGTGGATTCAGGACTAGCACTCCTGTCCGTCGTTCCAACATCATTTGATAGACCCAAAAAACTATTTGGACATCAAGTTGTTGCCCTCAACCATGACCTCATGCCCTGTTATTATTTTCTTTGGGGTCACCTAAGCATTGGCGGCGGAAGCCCAAAAATTTAGGGGGGACCACAAATTCTTTGGGGGACCACAAAATTCTTTGGGGTCACCTAAGCATTGGCGGCGGAAGCCCAAAATTTTTAGGGGGGACCACCCAAAAATTGTTGACAAGCAAAAAAAAAAGGTTATCAACATTTTTTTAGGGGGATCGTCCCCCCCCCCCCCGCTTTCGCCGCGTATGCACCTAAGAAACAAGGTATTTGTAATTTCTCCTCAAGATTTTGATGATTTGCAGCTTCAGGGCCGAATTCGACATGAGGCATGAGGTGGATGCTTTTTGTGCAATGATCCGGCAATGGTAAGACGAGCTGTCCAAGATATCCTTAATCCCTCCACGCTACCAGTTTAATAATAATTTCACAAAATTACGTATGATCCGAATAACGACCCTCTATATTTGGATTACCTTTTTTCTGAAACGCACTGTATACCCGTATGTCGCGAATTTGGTCTCAAAAATTGTGCGAGACTTCAAAAAAGAAAAAAAAAGTCCTAACATTTCGTGGCGCTATCTTTTTGCGTTTTGAAAATATCGCACGAAGCGTTGGGGGGGGGGGTCAAATCTAGACAAGGGGAAAATTCTAAATAATTCAATCTATATTGATGCGGGCGCGTGAAGCAAGGACTGATTTTTATCAGTATTGCGACCTGAAAACTTATATTTTAAGCAAATATTTAAGTAAGGAAAAAACTATCTATATTAACAATAATGCATTATTGTTAAGATAGTTTTTTCCTTACTTAAATATTTGCTTAAAATATAAGCATGGGAATGCAAAGCGCGAGTTAAATTGACAGACCTGAACAGTCAATTAAAGACTGTTTGTGGTATGGATGGGGGCATGGAGAGGGTGCATGATCCGCGAGCTCCCACGACGGTGTGGGAGACAAAGTGGATTTAAAAGAAAACACACACACACTCAACTATACGAGTATTTTCAATGATCTGAAAAGCAAAAAAAAAAAGTTTGGGTTATAGGCCTATAGACTGATTATTTTAATGCAAAGTTGGGCCGTGAATTAAATCATTTTAACAGAATTTAAAGATAAATTAAGACATTAATAACTATAAAATTTGTTGATAAAAGAAGTTTGATCGTTTCTTGAAAAGTAGGGGCATGATATCATATCTATAGGGGGGTGATTCCTGGGTATTGTTTGTACAGCTCACCCCCACCCCCTCTCCAAAATGTTGTTTTATGTCTCTGGGTATTATAATACCCCCCCCCCCCCATAATTTACGCCAATGGGAGGAGACCGCGTTACCCCGGACTCCTTAATTGTTTCGTTTCGCCCCTTTCTTTCCTTCCATTCTTCCCCGTTTTTTTGTGTGTGTGTCACTGTGTGTGTGGGTTGACTTGATGTGAGGCAAGCCATCCGGCCCCAATTAGAACTTATAGATGCCCATGACCACAATAGCCACCGGCCATAATTATAATGATGACCGTGTCTATTGATGCCCCTAGCCTGCCCTGCCCCCATTGATCTGTGTTCAAAAGTTAAACTTTATAGCATGTACCATTGTTTCTGTTAAATTAGACTGTTTCTGGTCGTTTCTGCATTTATTTGTCGTTCTCATACGTTTAATGTTCGACGAATCGTGCATTCAGAGCGACAAACGCCTGGATTGCTATTTAAGATTCCCGCACTCCGAAATCCGCGGGAGAAGATTTCGGGCAGGTGTAATTTGAATTCATATCTGAGAATTACTTGTTTTTAATTTTAAGTGCCACTTCAGGCTTATGCCTGATTTATGTACCGTATCCTTGGATTTTGGAGTAATGCCAGGGTAAGTATGACTCGCAATTTTATTGAATGATAGTATTTTCGCACCGGTTTCGTTTACGATCACCGTCCTCGCTATTTTGAATTAATGTCTCGGCTGGCATCGGAACTAGCTCAAGCGGTATCGCCAGCAGCCCCGGCAGGCCGCTCCGGCGTTCGGGTCTTGGGCAGTAAACTAAGGAAGCTGGGGCCTGTTGCATGACGAGATGAGCGATACGTAGGAACGTCCTAGGACCATTCTTCCGAGATAGGAAGATTGGCGACAAATCAGCGCTTTCCGTTTCACGAAGGCAATTTTGTCTTCCAAGTCCGCGACATCGTTTGATATCGATAGTATCGGAAAAATATTTAGTCTTCATCGTCACCTGAACCTTTTATTTCTGAATGACGACTTTACATAAAATCCGATATTTCAATAAAAGGAGATCAAATAATGTTTTATTTATTACTGATAGTAGAATTGATGTATGGAGCTTACTTTATGAGGTTAAAAGAGAAAAAACTTTAAAGATTCACAAACATAACTAAATAAAATCGAAATTTTCATTATTTCCCTTATTTAGAACACGGTGTCTTTTTAGAGACACCTTTTATTGATATTTCAACGAAAGAGACCCTTGTCCGACATAAAAATTGATTTAACTAAGTAATTTCGACATTTATGAGTTCAATATTCTGTATTTTTATAGAATACTTGTATATAATGATAATTTTGCAAATTATGCGTTAATATGTAATTTGTTGAGGTAAATATAGGGTTTGAAATGGAGTAAACAAAATCAACAGTGTCTGATTGTATGAGACTAAAAAGGAAAATATGAGAGGCTGCGTGTGAAAAATCTAATTTATTTATTTTATTTGTCAGATATAACGCAAGAAATACAAATGTGAGTGTTTAGAGTATAAACATACCTCAGTTGCATGATGAGTATAACAGAAGAAAATGAAAATATACAAAATTGCTGCAAACATGTCCAAGTGGATAAAGCAGTACTTTGCAATAATAATTAAAACATAGAAAAAGGTGTGAATCAATCCGCAATGGAAAAATACTTTTACAGAAATAATGCTAAATATGACAACGATCATAAACGCTGGTCATATTTAAAGATGATCACTTAATTTATGGAAGTTTATATAAGAATATAAGGTTTAAGAAATAACATAAAAGATTTAAAATGCGCCTCTTCGTATGGACTTTCCATAATCTTTTCTTTAATGAACTTATCTTCATGTGTAATGATTGTGATGGATTCGTAAGCTAGAGGCTTAACCTGTATCTTAAATTCAATATTAGCTGCAGGTTTTTTTTTTGTTTCACTGTTTCAAATCCAGCAATTGATTTTCATTGATTAAAATAAATCTCAGCAAAAAAAAATGATTATAATGAAAATAAAATTAAAATAAATAAATGAGTTAGCATGTTTAACATCTTAGTTTTGTTTGTCTTGGTTTTTTTTTGCTGAATGTTATTGAACACGTTTTTTACCTTACATAATTTCTTTTAAAGAAATTTGTTGTTTATCTTTAATGAGAAAGCATGACTGGGGTCGGCTAAAGAGATATAGTGCCGCCCATTTCAAGTATTTCAAGTTTATTTTTTTAATAGAAAAGGGGTGGGGATAAGACGGAGGGAGAATAGAAGAAAACATATTATTTTAAAAAAATATTTGGCCCTATACATTACCCCCGGGAATAATACATATGTACCCCGGAGAAGTTAAAATGACATCCGTTTTTGGTCGTCCTGCCGTGCAAAAAGACGACCTGAAATTGATGACAACTAATAGCCCCCATATAAAACATAACTTGGCACCATCCCAGATAAAATGCATCAGAGTGCAACAAAAAAAAATGTTTAGAGGTGATATGTCAGTGTGGCTTGCCGTAAATGCATTTTCTCTCAATGCCGACGGTGGCGGGCGGTGTGCAAAGAAGATCATGCCTACGTAGGACATGTCTGGAGGTGTCTTTCCAAGGACCATTCTTCGTATCGCCCAAATCGGCTTTGTGAAACAGTTGAGCGATATCTCGTTCTTACGTAGAATGGTTCTACGAAAGACCCTTTCATGCAACAGGCCCCTGGAGTGGAGTGACCATGCATTCGCGTCGGGTTGTTGTGCGAAAGCTCAGAGTCGGAGTAACTTTACAATCCACTAGCGGAATAGCACGAATTTAGACCAATCATTTATTGCTGCCTAACTTATACATGAATTTGAAAAGCAGTCCATTTTGGCCTTATCGTGAAATTTGTCACCTCTCTTCTCGTGTGTGTGCGCTCGTTGTGTACAAAGTCAACAATGGGAGTGGAAAGATGTCACCACCGCTGACGAAATAAACGGCAGTGAATGGACTGGTGACATAAACCACGATAATGCCTCCATGGCCTTATCGTGAAATTTGTCACCTCTCTTCTCGTGCATTTTGGTATTTTATTTTGGTCAGGATATAAATTATTAATAATATTATAATGCATGTAAATTGCATGCTGAGGAGTGATGAGGCTGAGCATGAGCACTCACACTATTGTATTGCGAGGTTAGTATGCTATACGAACCTCGCACAACCACCGTGTTTTTGTAGTGGATTTTAGAGTTGTCGTTAACACCGCTTCGTAACGTGAATGATGTTAGCCAAAACCCATTCCGCTACTCACCAGGGCATTTTCTGGTAGAAAGCGTTCCATTTTCAATTTTTAACATATTTTTTAATTTAAAAAGGACACAAAAAAGAGCAAAATCGCTTACCTCCGCCTGGAAAGTGGCTTCGCACGTCTCTTCCACGGAAATAAAAAGAAGGTCGTTGGTGGCGCTAATACAGTTCACTGCCTTAATTCAGCTTGGTATTTTTAAACTAGATTCATGATTCATTGTATGCGCAATTCCAATAATTGTTTGATAAAATAGAGACCCCAATAAATGCAATAACTTAAAAAACATACTTTTTTATTATTTTTGCTGACGATAATACTTTTTGGAAAATATTCAAAAAGATGACAAATTAAACAAAAAATATAGAAAATTCTATGTACCTTGAACAAAGCCCCGCAAGTGCTACCGTTCGTTTGTCAATTAACTTTCCACCAAAGTCTTTACAGTAAAAAGATTGAACACTTTGCCGACTTTGCGTAACGTTACTGAGGTCTAAAAGATGAAACTGGTATCATTGAAAAGCTTAAATTAATAATAACTAGTCTAGAGATCTAACGTTAGACCTATTCCTCTTTCACAATGATGTGTAATCATGGAATTTGCAGTTACCCTAAGCTGAATGAATTATAATTCTTCTTCTTCCTCCGCTTATATCGGAGATCAACAGCAAGGTGCTGCATAAAGAATGTCCATCAGCAGTTAATGATTACAGAGAGGAAAGAGATGTAATAGTGACAGTAATACGGGTAATATGGAGTTTATTGGGAAAATTCGAAATGAAATGTTGCATAATGCATTGTTTTCTAACCAGAGAGTACCTCCATATTTTATAAAATTTTGACCATGCAGATGGGCCTGGGTGACTGAATGTTTTGCAAAAGTGCGACAAGACTGGTATTGGTAAACAGCATGAGAAGGAGATGTGTCATTAAGGTTGAAAGGAGTGGTTTGTGTTGTTAAAGAGATGTGTTACGACCGTTTGCATGTGTAATCGGGTGTTTCAGATGAAAACTATAAAACTTTTTGAAATGTCAAGGTTCAACATTAGTCTTGTCTTTCCGTTAATGCCCACAATCTATATATTGATTATTATGGCATATGAACGTCAAGATTGACTTGACCTGAATTTTGCCGGGACTGGCAGGTGCTATACACCAGGTGAACACCCTACTCTTTGACGAACAGTGTATTGGTTTTTTAATGTGCATAGGTTGTGACTCTCCTATACACAGGACCAACATTTGCATCCTTTCTGATGGACGGAGTGTTTTCCAACTGCATTCACACCTGCACTGAATACAGTGGTGAGGCACGCTAACACACAACGCTATAGCATCAGATTTTTTGTTAGACGCGTTTCGGCATTAGCGGGACTCGAACCCCTCACGTTGAGATCTACATCTTACCCGAAACATGCGCTCTAACCGACTGAGCTACGCTGCCTCGTCAACATTATTCCAAACACATTCAATCCATTGTGCAAATGAGAATTCACAATGTGTAGATTTTCAGGCATCAATGCATCAACATCATTCAAACTCGGTCCACCTTAAAAAAAAGGAAATTTGCTAATTGGAAAGAACAAATTTTGCAACATTTCATTTTGACATTGCTGCATATATATTTATCATGTCTGTGCATTCCATGGTAACATTAGCATTACAAATGACACATGATTGTAAAGTCTAAGAGGAATATTCATGCTTTCCAATGATACCACTTTTACATGATGATGACACACAAAGAAATTTATTACTGCTCAAACTTGAGTTGCAGAACTTTTTTTGAGGGGTTTAGACCTATTAAACATTAGATCTACATGATTTAACTTAAGTCCTGAATGGAGGGGCTGACTGTTTGCTTCTGAAAGTGAAACAGCAGATTTTTCAGTCTAATGCAGAAGACACATTCAATTTTCTGTTCCGTTAAAGCGCAATTGAAAAACAGGAAAAGGAAACAAGAATTTAAATTCTATTTTTTTTTGTCAAACTAACAAAAACTAAAAGTTTGTAAGGAAAAACAATAAAAAAGAAAAAAAATGTTTTTTTTTTTTTTCATGCCACTTTTACAATACATCTTACATTCCTGATGCAAATTATTGATCAATGACCGTTTTTCTGTTTATATCTCAAAATCAAAATCAGTTTTCACTCAATATTTAGTTTTTGCTTTTTCCATTTCAAAATCAGAAAAACAAATCATCTGATAGTACCTTGTCCTTGATTGCTATTGCAGTTTCGCACCAGCCAACCTTAAGCAGATTTCCTCAACTGTACCGTAATTGTTCGCAAATGTCATAGCAAGTCTTTCGGTCACATTTCAAGGTCAATATGCCCACCGCTTTCCTGAATATCACAATCGGGGAAAGGCTGTATCTTGGCACGATCTTGACCTGGTTGAATCCTCATTCAGACATCGCTTCACTTGGCATGCATGGCTCCAGTCCATATCAAAATTACGGTGAAGCCAAGCCGAGCGATGTCTGACTGAGTTCTTCCAATGATGACATTGAGGTGGAAGCAGAAATATAGCTCTGTTCCCAATCATATTCAAGAGAGCAGTGGGCATATTGACCTTGAATTATGATTGAGAGACTTGCTTCATGACATTTGCAAACCATTACTGGTGTAGAAATTTGCCTGAATTTGGTTGGTGTGAAACTGCATTAGCGCCTTATTCTGAACAATCATCAATTAAGATAAAGGTGAGGTAAGATAAGCATTTATTGTCTCCATAAAACAGTGAGAAATTGATTTGACAAATTGGTTGTAAAAACATAAAAGAAACATAGACTTATCAATACACAGTATAAAACAAACAAAAACAATAACATCAGTTGAAGTTAAAAAGAAATACATAAAGGCCTACAGTGGAGGCAAAAGCATGTGCAAAGATGTAGCTAAAGAAGATAAAAGAGATAAGAGAGAAAAAATGGTCAGATGGTGCTCATGTGACAAAATATATTTCTCCACTCCATATTTTAATTTTTCCAGGAAAAACTATTCATAGCTGCTGAATTAGCATTGAGCATGTGCAGTTTTTCCCCGGCAAATTATCCAAAACTATACAGTGCCAATGCAGAGTCTCAGGCACAGCAAACAGTGCATTGTCTTTAAGAATTTTTTCTTTGTCTCTAAGAACTTAACGGGGAACCCTCGGGTGTAGCAGTGCAGATTTTGCTGAGCCTATTGGACAAATTTGGGCCAAAATGGTGATATGGACCAACCAGGCAAAGAGATTATTATGATTCCAGAGGTTTATCATTCACACTTAAAGAAGAGATAAGCCAGGGCTGCCAACATTGGACAAATACATGAAGTTGAGAGTGAGACTCCCTTGGCATAGGCCAAATATATAATTTAGATGTCAAAATGATTGAGAACAATAGAAATGCATGCAAATGAAACAAAATCTTAGAGAGAAATAAGCAAGTCTCACTCTCAATTAGTGAGGGTTGGCAACCCTATCAAGCAAATGTACCAGGTGTTTCTTTGGAAAGTAAAAGTTGGAATTATTCATCCTTGGCTCGGATGGACTAGAAATTTTTGAATTTGGGCAATTCCAGCGTAACGGACATGACGTTCAGACAAATTTTTGTAATTCAAAGGTTTATACAGTAGAATTAGCAGTCTTTTGATAATTGCTACTGAGCTTATCAGACACATTTAAGTATCAGTTACATACACATGAAATTTCAAATCGTTTCGTTGAACAGTTGCGGAGAAATTGCACTCTTTGTCAGCGTAACGGACATGACACGAAATGGACGAAGCATTTTTACCTCCTATTGCTTATCAAAATTCCTGTGAATTCTTAGATTGCATGCACCTGACGCTGGTGTTAATTTAACCTTAAGATCATGCTCTATCCATAAAATGGTGTTTAACAAAAGTTTTACAGTGCATTCTGTATTCATAGCTCAAAATGTAGCGTAACGGACATGACACATGAAGCGTAACAGACATGACAGTTTCGTCCACTTTTTGTAAGCGAATATAATTATTTTATTACAAGATATGGTACAAGTCTAATTGGTTACTTGTTAAGGCTAGAGGTTAGAGACACACATCATAACTGGTAATCTGTAATATCTCCTATTATTTTGCAATTTGAGAGGGGGGCTTTGCGTACAATATTTATAAAACAAAAAAATATTTGGAAAAATTTCTTTTACACCAGTTAACAGCAGTTAATGAGTTTTTTCCAGTTACTACCATCTGCCACACCTAATTAAAGGAGAAAAAGTTGACAGTAAAGATTATTTTTTATCATGGCTTACTATTTGACAATATACACTAGCGTAACGGACATGACACCCTTCCGAAGTGAACTTCTTAGTTTCAAAATGAAAGAAATATGAATAATGAATGTAATTATGTAACAGCAAAGTACTTTTACTAACATTCTTAAGAAAAAAATGTAGATATTATTGGCACTTTTGGCAGTTATTATTAATTTAATAGCTATAGCCCACATGATAATTTTATATAGAATACAATGCTTTAATAGTACCATAGGCACACTGAGAAGAGCAAATCAGATTTTTTGTGAGAAGAAAACAAAATGTACCAGACCTGATTAAATCCAAGATGAACATACACCTGTATTATAAAATGTATTTTATGATAAAGAATATGTACTAGTATTAATGTCAATTTTAAGATTAAAAAAATGATATTAAAAAGTATTTTAAATTTTAATAGCAGTACCTGGAAACCAGTCTTTCATTATCGATTATGTACGAGTTATAAGGTAATCGAAATGTTTGTAAATCGCTTCTGAGATTTTTTTCATTCAAATTAAAAACCCTGAGTATAATCATCCTTTCATCAAATCTTGGATGTTCTAAATCTTACGATCTTGCTTGCTGACAAATGTGGCTGTATCTAATTTTGTTGCATTGTCCGCGCTGATTTGTGTACAAATGAAGATACATCATTCAAATCATGATTATGGCTGACCAAAGTACTATGATGACATGATTTATTGATCGCGCCACAGTCCTTCCACAGCCTCTTTGCTTTGTGATATTAAGAAGTGCCACTGTAGATTCATGGATTCATAGAGCTACATCATGTAACACAGATATCTGAATACAAACTTGTTTTAAATGTGAGCCAGTGCCATCACTGAAGAAGTTGAGGGTTGGTGAAAGTCGGATACTTTGAAGCAATGTCATCAAAGATCTCATGAATTCACAAGTTGGAGTTTTATCATGCTCCAAACTGTCAGTGCAAACACCTAAGATAATCAATTATTGTTCAAACACAAATGATGCAGATTGTGATCTGAGTATGTTGCCAGATTTAGCTGCATCTTATCCTAATATTATGTGGCATACCGTTAATTCTCAGAAAAATATACCAGAACAAGAGCTGAACTTTCATCATTCACCAACTTCTAAAAGTAGCTAGAATGACATGCAGATTCTAGGAGTTATTACATCCAGCTATCCTCAAGCAATTGAGACTGACCACAGTCTGTGACACTGAACCTAATATTTTGTTTTTGTGAATGCTGCCTTTTGTCATATATTAGGTGTCATGTCCGTTACGCGAATTGTCATGTCCGTTACGCCATTTTTATGAAAATGAGAAGTGGTCAGGGAAAATGATTGCTACACATGGTAGGGGGTTTAATTCTAACATAGAATCTGAATCTGCAGTACCTTCAGACAAATTTCCTGTAAGCTGTGAAAACTTTAAGTGAAAAACGTAACGGACATGACACTGATAATGGTAAAGAAATCACATAAATCTGAAGATCGATTTCTCTAAAATTGATGAATGGCATGAAATATAACGATGATTTTCTGTTTATTTAAACATTAATCAACTATACAAAAGTTAAAAGAGACCTGTGGGACCTTATTTGCTTTTAGTAGAGACAGGAAAGATGAATTGTTTAAAAATAGCCACATTTTTTAGATTTTGCAATTTATTATTTTATTTTTTTGATGATGGAAAAAACCACAAAATTTTATCAATATTGTGATTTTTCTATTGGAAATTGAAACTTTATAGATTATTTTTTAAGAAAATTTGACTGCTTAAGTGAAATCTGAAACTTCATTTTTTCTCGAAAGTGAACATTTTCCATGGAATTGCCCATTTGCAGTTTTCCTTGGGGCTTAGCTCATCAGAAATACATGCCAGTCCAGCCTTGGAGGAATAATTCTCCACTATACTTTCTCTAAGCCTGGTTTATTTGTATAATATACACAGGTATCCTCAAATTGGCAAGAATCTTAGAATACTAAATGAATTACAGAGTGCAATATGGAGATATATACCCATAACAATTTAGTGTAACTTAAAAACGCATAAAACGGCTATGATAGGGTGTCCAAACTTCGCATACATTTAAAAATAATTCATCAGACTAAAGCTGTTTGTAAGTTAAGAATGACTAATTGCACTACTGGTGTTCCTTTCCTATGCTAAATGCTGTACCAATAGCTAAATTATCACCTACAAACTTGTTTCAGTCCTGTGTAAAGTCAGTTATAACTTTACAAACAGCTTTATTTAACACCCACCTGATGTGGATGACCGGCTGAGTCGGGTCAGAGTCCTCTCAACTTGTTTATTGTCTTTTTTGTTTGTCAGGTTCTTTTGAGATTCATTCTTAAGAAATGCTGTAATGTCTTGAGAAACCTGTAACTTTGACCACTCATGATTGGTACCATGGAGAGAACACCGGAGGATGATCTTCCTCTCGAGAAGGTAACATTATCAGCGCATTTACAAGTAGTTATGATACAGAAACTTTGCTCTTGGAGTTCCAGTTATGGTACTAGTGAATAATCACTTTAAAATTCTTGTTTTGGGCACAATCCCCGAACATACTGTATTAAAATGAATGCGATATCAGGGTGCTACATAAGCACTTGCCCGATTGCCCGGTGCAAGTAAAAGTTATAGTTGGGCAAGTGTTTTGAAGTAAAGACCAAAACTACTTGCCCAAATTGGGCAAGCAAAATTCTCACAGTAAAGTGACAAAAATTAGGGTCGATATGATATGATATTGACCCTAATTTTGAAAAAGAAATCAAATGCAATAACAAGGTAGATCAGTTCATGTCAAAAGAGAGAAATACATGTAGGTCAATGGTTTATAAAACCGCAATACTTGTACTTTCTTTTGAAGAGGTAAAACTTTTTTTAAGGATTTTTTAGGGCAAGTGAATTAGATTTTCGGGCAAGTATATTACAACTATTTAAAAACTTACTTGCCCGACTGGGCAAGCGCTTCTAAAAAGCTACGTAGCACCCTGCGATAATGTTATTTTTATGAATTTTGTGACTGAACAACAACTGCACATATTTTTACTTTCTATAAAGTATGAATAGAAATTAAATAAATGAAAACAATACAATGTGGTTGATTTTCCTGTCTTAAATAAAAATTTTGATTTTTTTTTTTAGTCTCGTTTGTAAAATATGCTAAAAACAACTAATAAATTATTATGAGTTACTGTGTCGTTTGTTTAAAAACAGTATAATTACATGTTTGGTAAATAATAGTATCCTGAATTGTCGTTTCTTCACAGGAGGACTCTACTCCAAAGCTGAAGAAGGCAGAAGCAAAGACACCTTCTATAACAAGCTTCTTTAAACCACCATGCAAATCTTCACCTCTGATGCAAGATGGCAAAGCAGCAGACCTCAGAAATTACTTCCAAGTGACAAAGAAAACTGCCTGTACAGGCGAACCTAAAATCTCATCTGATCAGAACTGTAAAGAAGATTCGTCGGTGAAAACTGAAAAAGCAAGTCCCGCCGAAGATGGCGATGGTAAATTGAAAAAGGGTAAACGAGCAGGGGAGGGTAAGCCAGCCAGCAAGAAGCCTAAAAAACACAAAACAGATTCAAATCCTTCAAATGCTGATGATGACATTGATTTTGAATCCCCTCCCAAGAATAGGAAAAAGAGAAAATCAAGATTGGATTCAGATTCCATAGCTGATTTTATTGACACTGAAGACTCACAACGGAGTCAGAACACTTTGGAAAATGTGGAATTACAGGCTCCAAAAGAGCAAGATAAAATGGAAGTCTGTGGATCAGTTGACACTGAGGTAATGTGCAATGGGGAAGATGCACTGAACACAAGTACCATTGTGTCGTATGAAGATTTCTTGAGAAACACTATGGAAGATGAGGAGGATCATGGCAAAAGTGATATTGAATGTGAGACCAAAACTTCAGTCAAGAGTGTAAGTGAGGAAGAGACAGGAGACGATTGTCTTGTTCCTGAAGATTCTGATCATCCACCGGATGCAGTCATGCTTACACCTCCCGATTCAAGATGTTCTCAAGGAAGTCCAACCAGTGACCAACCAGCCACACCACATGGTAATCAGCCTACAAAGAAAGAAAAAGAAACCAATGAGGATGACACCTGTCTTCGTAAGGTCATCACTGTCAAAGCCCAGGTGCATAGTCCTCTTGATGGCAAGGACAATGAGTGTTTACCAAGCACCTTGCAGATGCTCAGACCGGAGACAGATTCCAGGAAAGGAGGGCTTTGTCCTCGTAGGTTGATTTCTAATGTCAGTGTGCTCGACTCAAGTCCAGAGCTATCACTCATATCTGTGGAGACAAAAGAGGAACCGAAGAAAAAAGGACCAGTGTACAGCATCTTCCAGCCAAAGACTACAGGTCTTAAAAAGGATGTTACCAAGAAGGAATCTACCAAAGAGAATAAACAAGAAGAACATACTAAAGACTTGTCAAAGCAAGAAGTCAAGGGTAAAGATGAAGATGATAAGAACATGCAAACAAAAGAGAAGGAAGAGGAATGTGATTCTGTCAAAAAACAGGAAGTGGACCAGAACATGGTGAAAGAGAATGAAGAGATGGAAGTGACTGTGAAGCAGGATTCATCGACTGGAAAAGATGAGACAGCGAAAAGGGCCAAGGAAGGAGCAGTAGCAACAGTTGAGAGTACATCACCAGAAAGTGTCATTACTTCCAAGCCCAGCTCAAAGTCAAAATCTTCAGTTAAAAACAAAGACAAGAGAAAGACTGAGAAGGAATTATCGATACCTACAAGACGTGTTCTAAGGGCTAGATTTACCAAGGCATTGACCGATGCAGATTCTAGTCTGGAAGAGTTTGACAATGTAAAGCCACTAAAGACCAAAGCTCTGAAGCAAACCAAGAAGCCAGCATTGAGTTCCAGTAAGGCATCTGCAAAGTCTGAGGTGAAAGACAAGAAGAGAAACTCAGAGAGGTCAAAGAAAGAACCCCAGAAGTTCAAGTCTTCCTTGATGACTGAAGGAAAAGGTCAAGGGTCAATCAAATTGAAACTCACTGCCATCAAAACATCACCAAAGGTAAGATGGTATCATTTAGATGTTTGAGAAGTTTGTGTTAGAGCTCTTTTGAAAAAGAAAATAATTGATGAATATTTACAAAATAGGCAAAGAAAACTTTCTTGCATGTAGTGATTTTTTCCTCAGAATTATTTCTATTCAAATATTACAATATTTAAAGAATACATTATAAATAAACTGTAGAAGTCCAGACTGATTTTATTTCTCTTGTCTTTAATTCAACAATAAAGAGAATATTCAAATGCATAGAAGAAAAAGGAACAATTTATGAGATTTCTCAAGAAAACTTCTGTGTTTAAATGAGGTTGGTGACAACTTTGAAAGAGATGCGCTGGGATTAATGTATGGTGTTAAGTACACTGTGGTCGACCATTCTCTCGGGATTAGAAAAAATAATCGATGTCACAATAAGATTGCAACTTGCACACAGGTATTATGAAGAAACACACAAATTGCTTTAATACAGATGATACCCCGAGGCTCCCTCCAGTCATGGACTTTTACTTCCACCGTCCAGTCAAAGATCATTGTGTCATTTCTCTTTCCAGAAGAATAGCAAGGTGACCAAAGCCCAGCAGCTCCTGCAGAAAGCTAAGAAAGGCCACCACCAGACCACGCTGGTTCCTAAAACCCAGACGTCAAAACAACTTGTGAAGAAGAAAACTACTCAAGCAACATTCCCTCAGTCTAAGGTCGTGTCGACAAAAGCCATGAAAACCAAGCAGAGAGCCAAGATGGAGGAAACTAAAGAGAAAGGTGGGAAGAAGATTGTAGATGGGGAAAAGACACAGACGCCAAGGAGAAGATCCAGCTCAAGAAACAAACCAAAGACTCCACCCAAACGTGAGTATATTTGGTGTTTGTCTGAACACACCCCAAACTTCTCAAACATGAGTATATTGGATGTTTGTCTGAACACACCAAAGACTACCCAAATGTTAGTATTTTGGATGTTTGTCTGAACATCCAAAGACTGTGGCACCCAAACGTGAATATATTGGACGTTGACTTTTGTAGGGACAGTGATTTTCTGCGATCGCGAAAAACTGACAGAATTCACGGAAATGGCCTTTTGAAACGGAAAGTGGCATTTCAAACGGAAAATCATGGAAAACATATTTCTCCTCAGAATACACAGAACAGCAACAGAAATTACTCCAAAATCTCAACAAAATACGAATATCAAATAGTCACAAAACACGAACTCACTTCACTACAAAGTATGACAATCCACACATCGTGACTGCTCTTGACTCCATCACACTCGATCGTACCCCTCGCCCACGCCTTGGCCGGCGGCGGGGTCGGCCGTATCGAAAACATTCACATGCACACATCGTTTGATTTAACAACACGGTCGTGTGTTGCTGCCCTCTACGTTTGAAGATGTAACAGCACGATATTCCTGTCTTGAAATGCAAAATGGCGGATAGGCTACAGTCTATGACTGCTCAAAACGATGTAAAAAAAAAAACCCAAATTATCGATAAAATTTCATTCAACCGTAAAATAATGTGAAATGTGAGGATATATTCATGTTAAATGTGTTTGTCAAAATATTTTGTGTACCCGCATAGATCCGATTAGAGCGGATTCTTCTGCGTTGTTGGTACAGTGGCAGATACAAATTTTGACCAGCGCGAGTAATGTTATATTGCTACTGAATGGGTAAACGGAATTGTCAATTTTCCGTGTACACAAAGTCTATGGGGAAATGGAATTTCCGTTTTCTGACATGCTGAAACGGAATTCCAGATTTTCTGAAAACGGAAAAGGCAATTTTTTGAAACGGAAAATCACTGTCCCTGCTTTTGTTTATGAATGATATAAAAAGTGAATCTCACAGTATAAATTTCATTATTACAATAAAATGCTTAAATATATAGTATATCATATTTTGATTTGTATTCACTTGGTGTAATTCACTGTTCTGCAAAGAGCTCTTTGGCTGCACCCAGTTGGTAAAAAATAAAATGTGCCACAATCACTGGTCTCAATCCAATACGTGGTGTAACCCATTTCTAATTTTGCTGTGCTCACCCAGGTGAGGTGAATGGGTACTCAGGATTTATTCCTTTTAATGCTTTAGTGCTCATATGGTGGTTCAGCTATAGCTGGGAAGCACAGTAGAGTATGCATGAAAAACTGTGCTTTATTACCCAGCATAGGTAATACACAACGGGTGATTTTGCCCTCATGACAGCTAAACTCGCCCCTGAAATTCCCCCAGAATGCATGCTGTTGGGTAACCATTCTTTCTAGAGTCGCCCTAAGATCTCTTCCAAACAATATTCAAGATTATTTAGAAAATCAATTTTCTAACTGTGTTGGTATTTAAGAAAATAGACAAAACACGTGCTAATTAGCAATCATATCATTGACAGCTGCAGCAAAATTAGCACCCATCTTTACAAAGCAAGGACAACTAGCTGCCGCTAAGAAGTTCAAGCAAGACAGCATCATGGCAGCCATGGCATCAGAGTCCTTACTAGTAGACGAAGCAAGTAGAGATAGTTTGATAGATCCAAAGGAAACCATGACTGAGCTCAGTGGAACGGCGTTGGGATTCAACATGTTGGAACAGCTTAAAATGGAACCCACGTTACCGCAGAAGGATGTTGGTGCACAGCTTACAAAAGCATGTCATGTGTTGCAAAGAGGTAAGTATTTACCATGTACATGCATATTATATTGATAATAGTAATACAATTACATTTAGACATGGTTTCTAAGCCAGGGTTGCCAATAATTTTCATCTTTTAGGGGGTACTTTTTTCTCAATCTTTGGGAGATCATTGAATTTCAAAGGCTATGTTTTTGTGCAAAGAACAATTTTAATGCACATATTCTGCTGTATGTAAAAATTCTACTAGATTAGTATTTTTATATTCTGGAATATAATTTGTGACAGATCTTGGGGCGATACTAGGAAAGGTAAAAAACAAATTTAGTCTCCCCAGACTAAAGCATTCAATTTTTGGAATTTTAGGGGCGTCTTTGGCTTTCTTCTGACTTTGCCTAGGTCTGTTTTTAGTAGGCCTGGGACTTTCGGGTTTTTTTGTTTTCGGGTACCCGTGGTAATTTTCGGGCGGGTACCCGAAAATCATGTCGCTTGAAATATGACTGGTGGAAAAACCCCATAGGTGACGTCATCAAGACATTGCCATGCGAGCCAATTTATGAATGAAAATATAGTAAGCATGCGCATTGCAAACCTCCCGTGCCCCACGCAGTATTCCATCGAAACAAGTCTGCAATACTCTGTCACCTCGTACCAAAATCGACCTAGAATTCCACTTTCCTATATTTAATATGAATTATCAAAGGTATTCTCAGAGGATCTGTTTTCTCACCGATACCACACAGGTAAGCAAATTTTTATTACTTCTTGCTTTTCCGTCAAAATCTTACGAAGTAGCGTCGATATTACAACGTGTTCGTGAGTTTGTTGAATCTATCGCTACGTGAACAAAGTCAATTGATTTCCGGGTTTCGGAGCATACGAAGCACCAGCCAATCACGTTCTTGTTACCATTTTCAGTTCATCATAAACCGAAAATGGTAACACGATCGTGATTGGCTGGCGCTTCGTATGCTCCGAAACCCGGAAATCAATTGACTTTGTTCACGTAGCCATAGATTCTACAAACTCACGAACACGATGTAAGATTTTGACGGAAAAGCAAGAAGTAATAAAATTTTGCTTACTTTGCTTGGTATCGGTGAGAAAACAGATCCTCTGAAAATACCTTTCATAATTCATATTAAATATAGAAAAGTGGAATTCTAGGTCGATTTTGGTACGAGGTGACAGAGTATTGCAGACTTGTTTCAATGGAATACTGCGTGGGCACGGGAGGCTTGCAATGCGCATGCTTACTATATTTTCATTCATAAATTGGCTTGCGTCGCAGTGGCTAGATGACGTCACTGCGCTGCAAAAGAAACATGGCGACGATTAAACGATCTCAGTCACATCATCATCACTTGAAAAACTTGTATATTTATGGATATTTCGAGGGTAATTGGTGAGATTCAAAATGAGAATTGTGTATTTTTGTGATGAGTTACAATCATGTCTTACACTACGCAATAAAAATAAAATACATGTACGTTACTGGTGAGCAATTTTCGGGTATCGGGTATTGATTTTTCTACCCGGGTACCCGAGGCTTCCGGGCGGGACCCGGGTACCCGGGTTTTAGTCCCAGCCCTAGTTTTTAGAGCAAAGCCACTGTTGAATAGGGCACACTTCTGTATTACATCACAAGTTAAGATTAAAATAAAAACGAATACAAAATTCCAAAGGATAAGGGGGGGGGGGCATGTAGACCAATTCTTAGGGCATCCAAGAACATTGCCTTGGATTAATTTAAACCTTGTTTGCTTTTTGTCTTAATTTCATGTGAATTAGAATTGATCTATTTCAAATTTGACTCAATTCAATTTAATTCAGTTTAGAGTTCAGTTGAATTCTATCCAATTGTGTGACAATTGACAATAAAATTAACAATGAAAATACTTGTCTCATTTGGCAATCGAGCAGAAGACACTGAAGTTTCCATACAAACTTTGATGATGATAAGGTTAATAACAAAAAGGAATGGGACACAAGTAACGGAACAATAAACAGTGGGAAGAAACTCAAATTAAGAAAGTAAAGGATGAACTAGTTGATTCAGTAGCACTACAGTACACAGTTCAGTATAAATGCATTCTTTGTGATTTCCTTCTTTTTATTAAAAATACCCCTTTTTCTTCTTGAGAATACTCCTCAACATCTTGTCTTTGACCAAACAAGGATGAAGGGGGGGGGTGAGACCTAAATACACATTAATCAGTATGATATGATTTCAGATATTCATTGAAGATGTGTCTCACCTTTTGTAATGAACTTTTATTTTTGCCTGCCCATATTTGTATTATTTATTTCCCCTTTTGTTTTAGATGATACAGATCCATTATGGAAGTTACCCAGTCCTGGGTTTGGTAAATGGAAACTGAGAGAGAAACTTGAACCAAACCCAAAGATCAGTCCAGGCATAAAACTAGCACCGTCGTCTCATCCCTCACTATCCAGTAGTTTGAAGATAAAGGTAAGTTTGCCAGTGCAGCCGTCCCTTTGAATGAATGAATGTTATTTTGTTTCAATTCTGACAACAACAACAGTAAATTATAATTTACAAGTAAAGAGGAAAGAGCAAAATGTAGTTAATTACAGAATAATATGTACTGCTACATTGTTATGGCACATTACAACATGAAGTGGAAAAGAAATGTGGTGACCTACACATTTACACATTCAATGCTTTGTTTATAGGTATCTGCAGAACAAAGTTATCATAATGATTCAGATTAAAAAAAATTGATTTCTGCCTTTATAACATGAAGTGTCATTTACACTCTATGTGATAAATTGCAGTTTGAGAATTATTTGTACCCTTAAATAATGGCTCTGGAACATCGTAAAGTGGGGAACAACTGTGTGTAGACAATGGCTTGGCCTCCCCCCCCCCCCCCCCCCCTCTGATTAAAATGTTACGGTGCCACTACCAGTCACTGTTGAAGCAGATACGAACCAAAAGCTACAATAGTGCCATCTCAAGTCCTCAACTACTCAAATCTGGCCAGGTTTCCGACCCATAATGCAACATTTTGAGCAGTGTACACGTAGTCTTGCAATATAATAGGCCTATTGATGATATCACACCAATTCAGCACTCAATACATTCATACCGCAATAATGTTACCTAGTATTAAATAGTGTAGGACAGAAAACAAAATATTGTGCTAACAACAAAAATCATTGTTTAAAAATGCAAATTGAAAACTTTTTGTTGAGATGTTGCTTTGATCATTCATTTTGAATCATGTTATGTCCCTGTATTTTTTTTTCAAAGTAAAGTTTGATGTAAATTTTAGGAGCAAAAGCAGATTAAACTAGACCTACTGGAAGCTCTAATGGTGTTTTCACTGTGCAATATGATATGTTAAAGCCACAGCTAACTAATTTTTTTATTATTATTACAGGGTTTTGTAGGTCATTCACCGATCAGTGAGTTAGATAAGAAAGCTGTGATTGATGAAATTCTTCAAGCAAACCCCAAGTTCCCTGTTCAAAAGATCTTCAGGATGTACTTGGCAAAGAGACATGGAGAATCACTCAAGAATCAGCAAGACAAGCCTGGTGAGTATCTCTTAAAACAGTGTTGATGATGATGATAAGAGTAAATAATTGTGTTATAACTTGCTTCCAACAAAAGTTTGAAGTTCTAATATTATTAGTGCAGTAATGAATTAAGGAACAAAGCATTCATTATTATATTTCTAAAAGTAATAATATGGCAACATCTAGAAATTATAGAAGAAGAAAAAATAATACAAATTTGAAAAATTCAGTCAAAATGATCTGACAGATGTAGTTCCTTAGAGTTAGAGCTTTGACTGCAATTTAAGCATGATGACCATGTCAAGTTAAGATTTATTTCAAAATGATGTAAATATTAAAAGAGATAATAAATCTTGATTGAAATTTTTTGAAGTTTATATCTGAAAATTGTATTATGGTTATTTACATGATTATTGGTAAAACAGACATTTCTATATCAATCAAAGAAAAAAATCTATAAGAATTAAACTGTACCGTGTGAAAGTGACTTATATGAATGTTTATTTGGGTATTAAAGTGCTCTATTTCTTCCTCTTATGAGTTAGGTCTTTGAAGATGTAGTTCTGAATACTTATATTTTACATCTGAAAAACTAATTTCACATTTAAATGTCATGTATATTACTGTTGTGCTTCATATAGTTGTAGATGTTCCAACCGGTGACCAGAATCCCAAAGAAGCAGTTGACCCCACAGAGAGCGTGCCTGCGAGCAAGGGTTCCAAGCTGTCCAGAGGCAAGCGGAAAGCAGAAGATGCAAGCGAGGACAACACGAGAAGAAAGATGGCTCGGCGGAGCGGAAGGGGGTGTGCCAGAAGATCTCTTGAGGCCAGTCTGGATGAGCCTTCGGAAGGAGGGGAGATGGAGGAAAGGTCTTTGAGGAGGTCATCCAGGAGGAGCAGTAGGAGAGTGTCAAGGACGGAGGAAGCAGAAGATTGCAATGATGCTGATGGGAAAGGTGGAGATAATACAACAATAAAGGAGAATGATGCTCCAAAAGAACCAATTGCTGAAGGTATAATTTTCATGGTATCACATCACAATTTACTCCTCATTTTTTAAAAGAATGCTAAGCAATAAGTCTTTTGTGAAGCAGAAAATGTACAGAATTTAGTTGAGAGCTTTTTTATGACCAAAAATGCTATAAAAAAAAAGCTAAAAATTATTGAAGAACTTGATATTTCTCACTTCTGGGGGATGATTCACAGAGATGTAACTCTGATGTAAAAAATTGTATGTGTGAAATATAACACATCACCACATGGATCAGATCATGTTTTTGTATATGCGCTACAGCATATCAGTCAATTAGATTAAACATTAAATAACCCATGTGCATCAATTGTCACTGGCATATTTAACATTTAGTATGACATAAATCTTTGTGAACACCCGCCCCCCCCCCCAGCTTATTGCGTAAACTTGATTTTAGAATTAACACACATAAAAGGTCAAATATTCAAAGTAAATTTGATCTTCATAATAAGTACACCTTTAAGAATTCAATTTAATTTCAAGAATTTTTATTTAAAATGCAAGTTAATCAAAACAGGCCCCTTATTGATTTTGTAATGATGGAGACAGCACAAATTATAAAAATTCTTGTCCAGTTTTGGAGTCCTGAATATCAGTGTAAATGTTTTGAAATGGTCTTATGGTATTCATCTTATTTGTTTTTATTTTCTTCAGAGAGTGCAGAAGAGAAACGACGAGCTGGAATACTTTGGACTGAGAAGTATCAGCCGACCGCTGTGTCAGACATGATAGGAAATGCCGCCCTCTGTAGGAAATTTAGCTCATGGTTGACGGAATGGAAGAAGAAAACTCAAAGGATGAAAGAGAAGACAAGGAATGCACGAGGGAAAGACAAGAGAAAATCTAAAGGTAAAGAGAAGATGAAAAAGCACATTCATACCTCCCCCTTATGCAACTTATCAAAAGTCCGTGCTGCTTTTTTTAGCAGGAATCCCACTATGAAGGCGCCATGCATCTTTTTATGGCAGCTATCCTGCTTTCCACATCATTTTGTCTAGGATGAATTTGTAATCAAAACTCGCTTGTTAGATACCTGCAGAAAAAATGCCACTCTGACTTTTGTTAAAGTGCCTTATAAAGATAGTGATTTTTTTCATTTTCATTTGAATGTTTTAATATTTACAGTAGATTATTGACATCTTCCATTTTTTGCTTTAAAAATTTCATAAGCAGAGCAGCGATATCCCCTGTAGTATCGTTTGAATTGCTAAACCTGACATGAACTACTGTATTTTTGTTTCCATACCCATAATCTGCTTAATTTAGAATGCACTCATGAACCATCGGATTCTATCAGTTTTGCGCTCAGTTCAAGCCTTATACTAAAATTCATAGATACTTTTGTGTTTTCAAATAATTTTTCGTTGAATAAGGATGGCCCTTAGACTGAAATTCCTATACTCGCATTTCGCTGTGCAAAGGCATGGAAGCTTAACCAGAATATATATATTGCGAAAGTCTCTTGATTGATACTGGTTAATCTACATGTAGCCTGCTGGCTGTATCAAATGATCAGAATTGTTTGGATATTTGGTGTATTTTCTTTGAAGGTTCCAGGATCATTGACAGTGATGATGAGAGTGATGATGACTTCTACTGGAGTGAGAGTGAAGATAGTGAAGAGGAAGATGGATTATGTAATACTATTCTATTGTCTGGTCCACACGGGGTTGGGAAAACATCCCTCGTCTATGCTTGTGCACAGGAACTAGGATTTGAGGTAAGTAATAAGATCTATGACATTGATCATACATTTAATTCTGTTTTCAGACCTTACATTTAGACATTTCATTATATTTAGGGAAGGACCACTATACTCTTAGCCTGATTTGTTCGACTAGAGTAACGGCCTCTGCACATCTTACGACTGGAATAAATCTCATTTTGCTTGTCTCCTGAAAATGTGGATGAAAAGTATCTTTTATTTTCAGGTAAAAATTAACTGAAAGAATACTAATATAACAATTTTCCAATGATTGCAATCAGAGATTTTGGAGTAAAGGCCAAATTAGTTTCCGATAATAACCAATCATATGAATGTTAATACATCATTATGACTAGATATTCAATCGCTTTTATTCTAATAAGAATGGTAGTATAGTCACAGATATGAAAGTAAGTATTTGTATGATGATTCAGAATCTTGTATAGTAAGATTGACCATGTCTCTAATTCATTTGAGGAGGATGGTTTATCAATGAGGATTCATATCATTGTTTTAGAGAGCATATATATATACATCATTTTGATAGGGCATTAGAATGGTTACCCTCACTTGTCACCTTGGTTATAGTCCAAACGCCCTTGGCTCTGCCTCAGGCATATTAGAACTTTTCCAAGGTAGCTTGTGCATTAATTATAATTAATGCCCTTCATGATGTGTATTATAAATATCAAAGCTAATTTGAATTTGCAGTCAATAGCAAAATATCCAAATTCTCGTGAAGTATAGACTCCACTTACAGACTTCACTTATTATTTTGACATATGTTTTTATCTCAAATCCAGGTTTTTGAAGTGAATGCTTCGTCACGTCGCAATGGCCGTCAAATCATTGCAGAGCTTGGAGAAGGAACTCAGTCGCATCAGGTTGCTCGCCAGCCTGGCGTTCCCTCTGCTAACTTCTTCAATCTTTCTCCAACAAAGTCTGGCTCTAAGACTACCTCCCCCAAGAAGAAGAAGAAGCCTGTCCTTCCGAAAGCCTTTGCTGGGTTTGTCAAGCTTGGAAGCTCGTCGAGCGTGAGCACCAAAAGATCTCCGGTTAAGAAACCAAGGTAAGATTGAATATCAAAGATTCACAATTTATTTCATTTATTTCAATATTCATTTAAATAAAATATGTCTAAACTAGATCAGTATAGTCTGGGGTTTTTTCAGTCCTCTAACAACTGTAAATTGTAATAGCAAAACATATTTTATTTTTATCTAGCTACTTGGTCATTTTAAACAAGAATACATTTGAATTAATCTTTATTTACCTCAATAACCTTGGATTTAAAATTTTCAAAAATTGGCAAGAAACGGGAGTAGATGGGAAAAAATCGTTGCACTTACTTTATCTTATTTAGGATTATTGTTACCTTCTTTTTATGTTAAGAATCTTCAAAAGATAAGCTTTGAAATCTTTGATCATTTAATAAAATATACATTTACAACATTTTTAGAACATAATGAATTGAAAACATGTATAGTAATACCACAGATTCTCAAGTAGTGCAGTAGTGTTTCTAAATAGTTTGTTTGATTATTTTCAAACCTATTTCTTCTCTCTCTTTTAGTGTGAAGAAATCTCCTAAGAAGGCCATCAAGAAGTCTCCTGTCAAGAAAACCTTATCCCAGCAAGCTGAATCTCAGACCGGAATCACCAAACCTAAAATCACTTCAACATCATTAATTCTCTTTGATGAGGTTTGTATCATATTTCGTAATAAAAAATGATAAGCAACATTTACATAGCAATTAGTGTTATTAGTTGCTATTGCTATTACCCCCAGCTTCAGTTCCGCTACCCAGATCAGTCGCTTATGTAATTAAGGAATTTCTTCCTGCGGGGTACCCATTTACTACACCTGGGTGGAGAGTGGTAAATGTAGATATATGCCTTGCCAAAGGAAATGAATTTCAGACCTTGCGGCTCAAGGTCTGGAGATTTAGCCAATAAGCCACAACACCTCCATGTTTTTTTTTCTAATGCATGTAATTGGCTATGAGAATGACCACTTAAGTTAGAAAATTTTGATATATAGATTTTAAGGAAATCTAGGTCTTTAATAATAATATCGTGAATTTCTTATGTATTTCTTCATATAAAAAATCACAACCAATCTTCTTGAGTTGATAGAACTATATTTTATTTCGCTGATGTGGTTTACGGTACACCATGTGGAGTATATAGAAACAGTGGATAGAAGAAGAAAAAGAAAAAGAAAGGAAAAAGAAATGGATAGGCGAGAAAGTGGAAATTTGAATGTAGTCCTGAAAAGGGCTCTAAACCAAAAGAGATTGATGAGTTGAAACAGCTTGAGTAGTAGGATGGATGAGGAGATGCTGGCTTGAGATGGCGAGTAGAGATGATGGGCAGAAGCAGTAGAGAGACTCAACGTTTCGGGCAGGTTGACTGTCCGTCTTCAGGAGGTGTACCGTAAATTACATCACATGGTTTCACATGGTGTACCATGGTTCCACATGGTGTACCGTAAACCACATCAGTGATTGTACATGCCACCATGCAAACCTTCAAACAACATCTATATTTGATTTGTCTTTTTTGTTCAGGTTGATGTGATATTTGAAGAAGACAAAGGATTCCTATCCACTGTGATGTCATTCATGGAAAGCAGTAAAAGGCCTATCGTCCTGACAACATCAGGTAATTTGAATGTTTCAAAATACATATGCAACAAATGTTAATGAGAGACCTACTTTTCAACTTGTCAGTTGATAATTTTTTTCTTCTATAGCAAGCGCCATGAGTTCTCACTCATGGCACTCATTCAACCAATGTTCTAACCAAGGACAGACCTACTTTTCAACTTGTGAGTCAACTTTTGATTTTATAGTATAGCAAGAACTGTGTGAATGAAAATTTGAAGATGAAAGAAATATTTATTTAAATGGGGAGCCTAAGAGTAGGTAAGAAAAAGGGTTCAATGACATTGGCTCCGGCAACGATTGCTCCGATGGAATATCTGCACGTTAAGCCAAACATTAAACCTAACCTCCAACACTAAATAAACCCTATTCCTTATCTTTACATGATTCTGAACCAAAAACTCTATTACTATCCCAACTTTTAACCTATGCCCTCTGAGATGATAAGACTGGAGCAATTTGTTGCCAGAGCAAATGTCGTGTCACTGGACAAAGAATTAATCATTAGAACTTGCAGTGGGATCCCAGGAAATACTTGTGTTTGTAATCACAGCATAATAACCCATGCTTTAATGGAGCAGCTGATACATAATTCTGCATTTCATGCAATGAACATCAAGTGGAGATTTCTGTTCTAAGTTATACATACCACAATCAGAGAATGTCTTTTTGTTTTTCTTTGTTATTGAATCTGTGGATGTTTGTGACATATCTGTTTCTTTTCCTTTAGATCCAAGGTTTTCATTTAGTTTAACTCCTAGATATGATGAGCTGACCTTCAAATTACCGCCACTGGTGAGTCTTCCAGTTTCAGACAACCTAAAATATTTGTTTATAGCTAGGCTACATTTCTTGTAAAAATTAAGTATATGAAATCTTTTGAATTCATTATTGGAATGCAAAGTGTCAATCGTTCTGGGTTTTTCATCATTTGAATATGTAGGGCAACTCCTGATACGTCCCATCCCCTACATTGAGGAAGTTCCTGATTTCTATACTTTCTAGTTCATATAAGTTTTAATACTCTCAGTTTATCATGATTTAATCAGTAAGAAGTAAGAATGGAGAGAATAGAGGTCAAACATACATTTCCAAACATTCAAATTATTTTATCAATATAAAGTGATTTCTTTTAAGTAAACTTCTCCTTCTCATTTTGTTCTTAGAACCCTTTGGTTAGCCACCTCAAACTTCTGTGCCTCGCTGAGGATGTGGCCATCTCACACCAGGACCTGAGATTGGTTGCAGAGTTCTTCAACCGGGACATCAGGCGATGTCTTCAGCATCTTCAGTTCTGGGTGTGTTCTGGAGCCACGCCCATAAGTGATGCGATCAAGCCGGGACCAGACGGGAAAGACGAGGAGACGAGACTTGAGGTGAACGATCATATAAAGAATCTTGAACAAGAACTGCCAAGTGGTTCTTTATTCACTAGGGATGTTGACACTGGTAATGACAGCGGATTAGGTCGAGCCATTGAGGAGCTGACCCAAGAACTGATAGACCTTGAGACAAGGATCATAGCAGTGGGAGAGTATTACTCCATGAAGGGGTACAAACCCCAGGATGTCTTAAAGGTGATGGACGAAATGGGATTAACCACAAAGGAGACACCCAAAGACACTTGCAATGGAACAGACAATATTCTTGAAACCTTAGGACTAAGCAGTTTCAGGACAGGACTTGGGAATTACTGTGGGCTTTTTGAGAGTATTGCTGGACTTGGGAATGTGGCAGGTCCGGTGATAGATTCATTAGGTATTTTGAAGGTTAGTAAGAGATGGTAAAGTGATACATGTATATGGTAATTGGAGAAACCTGGCCGACTTTATGCATTATATTTTGACCATGAAAATAGGTTTGAAGGGGGGCCATGTCTGTGCACCTAAAAATTTAAATTAAGAATAAATTTGAATTGATTCTCCCCTCAAAATTTTTGAGGTATCAAAACGTTAGCTATGCACAAATAAGTGGATGTCTGTCAAATAGCCTGCTTAGACAGTTCTTCAAGATGTCCCTTAAGGTGGTCACTGATTTCTGGGTTTTCAAACTCTTGCATAGGGTTAGCCTCACACAGGTGGAGGTTTGTTCCTCCCCCGATTGCTTTGAAACTGGAACTTGTAAACAATTATATGCATGTAACAGATTCCTTATCGATTCTGTCTCTTTTTCTTGCAGAAGTTAGATGACCCTGTGGTACTAGGTGCTATTCTCCGATCATTCCGTGATCTTAGCGTTGATGCTGCTCATTCCAACCTACCTCAGATTCTCTCCTCAATTCGTACCTCTAAAGACACCAAACCGTCCAATCAGAATTCATCTAATGAGTCACCTGACCAAGAACTAAACAAAGATGAGAAGCAGACAGCATCAAAACTTGGCGGTGAACTGATCGACATCATGGCGGAACATGCCGACAGAATGTCAGGAATTGATACATTGCGCCCTCACAGTCTGAAACAAGACAGTCATCTTAATCGCTATGGCAACAATGAATGGTGGCATCCATTGCATATGCCTGGGTTGAATGATAGAGAAGGTTGGTTAGGAGATGATTATGAGCTTGTGGACTTCTCGGATTCCAGAGATGAAGATGCAAGTGTGGATGTGAGCTGTTGCTTGGAGGCCATGTGTTTGAGAAATTTTGTTAGGAGATGCAGAAGAACTGTTGTTGAAGCGAGACAGGATGAAATCAGATGGAAAGATATAGAACAGAGCATCTTACCATCGGATGAAGCACTGCTACGAATTAAGGACATCTCATTTGATGCAACATTGAGGTTTGTGGGCGAAATAAACTTATACCTTTTTCTCACGAGCCAAACTGTCCTTACCCGTTCTACAGGTTGGGCTGAATGGTAAGTTAGCCCGACCTAAAATCTTGGCCCTGGGGTTTCTGTTCTCACAACATTTTGGCAAAGTGGTCTATCCAGTAGTATGGGCCTGTACATAACAGAATAACATGAAAAATAATGCTCAGATGTTCAAAAGTTGAATGTGTACTGTGTAGGAATACCATCGTGAATAAAGGTCAATAATAAATTCAGAGTACTGAGGTCAAAGCTTGCTGCTTATTACTGTGATGATTTTAGTGCAATGAGGTCGGACATTCCTGTGTTATGATGCATGAGCATGTCTTGTCAAGTTTTGTTTTGGGCTGCGGGTTGGTAGGTGTGAAGTTGTTACCGCTTTTCATTACTTACAAATGTGTTCAAATGCATTGAATGATGATTACAGATGTAAACTGAAGACTTATCTTGTTTGTTGAACTGGTAGGGTTGAAATCAATCCATATTCATGGTATTGGATGCCGTAGACCCTGTCACATCGTTCCTTGCAAGCCTTGCGTGTGACTTGCGTTAACTATTTTTGCTACCCGCAGGTTGCCCACATTGACAGTATCTTGAACGTATCTTACACGCAGATGCCCACAGAAGTGCACGCAAATCTGATTTGCACGCAGGAAAGTTTTGAAAATGCTCAAAACTTTGTTTTGGGTGAGTTGCGGGCAATCACCCGCAAGGCTTGCACGGAACGATGTAACAGGGCATTCAATGATTGGTCTTGATGCCCCTCTCATTGGCCATGAATACTACTTCTGTGACCTTTTCACATTTGTGCCATTATACAGAAATGTGTTCTAAAGAAAAGTGGTCTTGTCCTGTCATTATCTAAGGCCAGAATTAGAGTACAACCAGTATGTGTAACCTCTTTGGAATAAAATAATCACCAATTTATTTTCATGGTTTTTGTAATATTACAGAGATACAAATTCTTCAGTGGTATGCAGACTGCCAGACTACATGTATACAAATCATTCAGCCTTGACACTAGACTACCTACCTATGCTCCGAGGGATCTGTCGTCATGAGAAACTCAGAAAAGAGGCCAATCTCAAGAGACGGTATGTTATGATTAATTGATTTGAAAGCACATTCAGACTCCTCCAGAGAAGGAATTTAGACTTGGGCACCATTTTATAAAGATCTATAATTATGACAACCAACAAAGGAAATACATGAGGATGACAGGCGATATTACCCTCATGTATATCTGTACTTTGGTTATTTACTCCAATTTTTTGTTTGCTTGTTCTATGATGTTTTAAAATTATTGCTAATATAAGTTTTTAACATTCTGGTGGCCTATGGCCCACAAGCTAAGCTTCTTAGTAGGTCACCACGTTTCATTTCCATCTGTTCTCATGGGTGTTACAAATGTTCCATAAAAAGTAGTGCATGTATTATGTATATTATCCTGTAATTATTTACTTTTGTTCTTTGCTATTTACTTGTATCCCAATAATCTACTGTTGTTATTGTTGTTGTTTGATATCGGAATTGAAACGAAATAAAGATTCATTCATTCAATCACTCCTGAAATTACCCAAACTGCATGCTTTTTTAATGACCATCTATTCAAGAGTTCCCCAATATCTGCCACAATTGAATTCAAGAATAATTAGAAAATCAATATTCTACATATGGCAGCATTTTCTGCATAATTGCTCATTGCACAAAAAGCATCCCTTAAAATGAAAGAAATAGCCCCAAACTTCAGCGATCCCCCACAATGTAAAGAAAAAAAAAAAAAAAAAAAATATTTGCCACCGTAATGGCAACTTGGCAATTTGGTAATTACCATGGAAACCTTGATACATCCGAGGGATCAGGTATACATACTTGATGGAATTGCACTTTTTTATGATAGTTTATGTGAGTTGTACGGGAGTTAATTTCAGAATACATGTATGCATGTTTGGGAACCCATGCATATAGCTACAATGTACTGTTCTATTTTATCATAGCACAATTGTATTGCTATAGTTTATACTACTGTATGTATTTGTTTATCATTTTCTCTGCAGGTTCTTCCATTATCTTGACAGTATATCATTCTGTTTGAAGCCGCTTACACACCTCAGTCTAGCTACTATTCTCAACCCTGGTCATCAGCATTAGTCCAAGGCATTCTCTTCTCTCAGGGAGGCTATTGCAGCAGAGAAGTTAGAACCCCATAGCCTCCAGGGACCCCAGTAGATGGGACTCTGTACAGGGCTTTGTGCTCGTGACATGTGCAATGCACACACAATTTTCCTTTGACATTTTTTTTCAGGCCCTGGAGCCGTTTGCCTCTGGAGTCCCTCGTAATATTTTTTCTTTTAAACCCAATTTCAATGTAACACAATTTGTCTGAAGGCTTAAATTATGTTATTGAACATTGTCCCAAATAAACAAGTTAATTAACTATGGAATGCCAAATGGGACAACTCTTGGCGGTTTCAGATGTTTTCACCACTTGCAATGGTTAACACTACCAATCACCAGTGGTGTACAAGAACGTGACATTCCATTGATTTTCACCACTTGCAACAGGCAATCATTAAAGGTCAAGTCCACCCTGGCAAATTTGTGATTTGAATAAATAGAGAAAAATCAAACTAGCATAACACTGAAAATTTCATTAAACTCGGATGTAAAATAAGAAAGTTATTGCATTTTAAAGTTTCGCTAATTTTTCACAAAACAGTGATATGCACAACTCAGTGACATGCAAATGTGTCAGTCGATGATGTCCATCACTCACTATTTCTTTTGTTTTTTATTGTTTGAATTATACAATATTTCATTTTTTACAGATTTGACCATAGGGACCTACTTGACTGAACCATATAGTATTAAACTGCTAATTCCACATGTATAGGGAGGAATTAATCACTGTTTCACTTGACAATGAGGAGAAAATTTGAATATTTCATATAATAAAATACAAAAGAAATAGTGAGTGGATGATGTCATCAGTCTCCTTATTTGCATACCGACCAGGATGTGCATAGAACTGTTTTGTGAAATTAAGCGAAACTTTAAAATGTCATAACTTTCTTACTTTACATCCGATTTTGATGAAATTTTCAGTGTTATTCTTGTTGGATTTTTCTCTTTTTATTCAAATAAATTATTTATTGGGGTGGACTTGTCCTTTAACATTGGTGTACAAGAACGTGACATTCCATTGATTTTCACCACTTGCAACAGGCAATCAGTAACATGTGATTTAGACGTTATCACCACTCACACTGGATAGCGCTATCAATCACCAGTGGATAGCAGTACTTATCACCAATGGTGAACGGTCATTCACACACGTTATCACCACTTGCGATGGATAGTGAGACCAATCACCAGCAAGGCGGGGGGGGGGGGGAGTGCTGTCTTATATAATTCTTACTTTTACTGAGTCTTTTGCTCTCAAGCTAATTTTCAAACTTCACTATTATTTTTTCATACTTGGATTACTAAAACCATTGAATAATCAGAATCTAAAAAGTATTGGTCACATTTAGTTAGATAAGTAACTCGACCCTGGTTTAATGTGGTTGACCCACGATACAAAAAACTGATTGATGCTAATGAAGGTGCGCGCATCGGGTGTTCATGTTGCCAGATGTTAAAGCTGTAACTGCCGTGTTGATCCGAAGGTCCATCGAGCTGGTTCCCATCATTTCCTGCATTTCCTTTATCAGTTGAGTGGAAATGGAGTTAATTTTGACACTGCTTTTTCGGTTGGATTTTGGGGTGAGATATCTGCACAAATTCCTATTGTATGAATGGTGACAGTTGCTGTAAATCCTTATACTTTCAGTTCATTGTTGAAATTATGTTATATAAAATGAAACGGGGAAAATAAATCCTGTGGATCGTGAGAAAAGGAAACGCGTGTGTGCTTATATGCCAGTAAATCATTAGCATTATAACTTTGGAAGCCAGTATAAAACAGTATTATTCAATCAATAGCAACATCATCTTGACGCAGCATGCTTATACTTATAACATCTCTGTTCAGATTCAGATAAATGTATATACGTATATATCGAGGATCATTCTAAATAAAGAGGCTTGTATTCTGAAGTATTCTGATTTAATTAAAACACTGGTCTAGAGTTGTGGTTTAACAATGAATAGCCAATTGTGACATAAATCCCTAAAAGTAGAGGCTCAATGTGCTCATCCGGTATAACTGTCTTAGAAGGATAGATAAGATAGATGTCTCTACCATTACAGACTTAATAGGGAAGAGCAGAGTAAACATAGGAAACGTCAACAAAAATTTTTACATTTTGGCTTCCCATATTTTTTTGCAAGAGAAAGACCAAAGGGTGCAATGCTACAGGCCAAAAGATGGTCGAGACAATGAGGGTTGTTAAAAATGACCCTTAATGAGATGCATGAATTACAATTTCTCACTAAGTCACAAAATAGTGGGTATTTTTTCAAGTTGCCCCAATAAGTCACAAATGTATCTGCAATCGTTCTTTTTGTAGAATTTTGTAGCAAATATAATAGATTAAAAAGACAGTGTGTGAGCATAATAGTAATGAAGATCAAAGTGGAGATAAAATATGCATATTGATAGCTTTTATATTTTAATTTGCATGTTTTCACATGCAAATTCACAAATTTTTAACTTGTAAAGACAGTCTATCAATCTCTAATTATTTCCAATATTGTATAAGGAAAATTAAGCAATGAAAGAAGATAATGTGACTGTCAATTTTAAAAGCTGATCAAATGTGGCATCTAATCACTTTCGTGAAATACAGTTGATGCATGCTTTTATGTGATGTCTACAAACTTTTGACAGTTTTGTGAAACTGGCTGTAGAATCTCTTTGTATCTCTCCATATCCTAATCTGGCGAGTATTTCACAAAGATTTAAGAGTAGCACTTACTTTTTAGTTGAGTGCAATATATACCACATTGGTCAGATCTTGCACGTAGGATGTGCACTACCGGGTTTCCATCAATTAGGTGAGATTATGCGTTAAATAATATGTGTGCATTGGCGTCTAAGCTTGACTCTATTAAAAAAGTCACTTTAATAAATCTTTGTGAAACATCCCCCATCCCAGATCTTTATAACAAGAGTGCAGATAATTTCACTTTTAAGTCAACTTTTAATATGCAAATAACCCATGGATGAAATATGTGATTGAAACATTTTGATTTGTGAAAGTGATAAGAAATAAACAAATTGTTTGTGAAATTACATATACATGCATTCTTAATAATTAAAAGAAATTATCAGTCATTTTATGATCGAGGAATGATTAAGTGCAAGTCGCGATAGGTTGAAAAAAATACAAGATGCAATTGATTTTCAGAATTGTGTTAGATTGCAAATCCAACTCTGACAATGGTCCAATTTCCTGCAATGTTAGCATAGTGCTACAATGTTAACAAGGACTTTCAGGAACTTTCTGAATTGCAAAAGCAAAATGAATTCCTATCAGCTAATATCAGTGTTTCGTATTGAAGATAAATAATAGTGTGTATTGTAGATAAAGGAAGGCTTATCATGGTATAGTATGCCTTTGTGCGTGTAAATGAGCCTGTTAAATATTCTATATTTTGTACATTTTCATATCTAATAAATTTTTGAGCTTATAAAATCAAGTTTGTCATTTGTGAATTCTAATGTGATTTTTTTCACCTTAAATTCTTGCTGGCTGTCTTCAGGAGTGGTTTGGTTCATGCTATTGTCCGGTTAAGAATTTAGATGAGTTTTGAAGTGTTGCATGGTAGTACAGACAATTGAGAAAAGGCTTACTTCTCAACGTTTGGTTTAATAGTCATGAGAATTACTCATGGATTGTGGAGTAATGAATCGAAGTGCAAGAAAGAAAGAGAATTGGAAGGGAAAATGGTATTTTGACTCTAGCCAGATTGAATTTGCATGATTTTGAAAGAAGTACATTATGCATTAACAAATAAATATGAAGCTCCCTTTTAAAAGTGAAGTTCACCTTGGCAACAAGTTGGTTAAAAAAAGGCAGAAAAATGTATGTTGGTAAAAGTTTCATGAAAGTTCATAAAAGAATGGAAGAGTTATGACATCATTTGCGAGCAGCTCACCCATTTATCATGTAACATACATATAAATTCCAAATTCTTAATGGAACTTGATGAATAGAAATATTTTTTACTTGAAGAGGATATTAAATGGTGTGTTTGATGATAAATCCACAAAACGATTTAAATCACTTTCAAGTTTTTATGAAAATTACATTTTAAAAATTCATATCACATGACAAATGGAGGCACTGCTCATCAAAGAGGTAACAAAATGAAAATTGTAAAAGAAAATTAAAATCAGATACAGAATAAAAATCGGATATAAGTACACTTCCACGAGTCAAATAACCGCCAATATGAAAAATATTTGCCCAAGTTGAGGCAATTTGTTAGTCCTGAGGGGGGTAACGTAAAAGAAACCATCGATAGAACAATTAAGTCAATGGGTAACAATGTACAAACAGTTACTATCAGTTGGAACTATCAAGCATATCTTTAAATGTTACACCCCTCTCCACGTCTATATTTTGCAAAGCATGATATACATACGTTTTTTTGTCAAATTTATTGTGTTTCCAAAAGATTTGATTTTAGGCAAAGTTACATGTACTTGTGCTTGTGATTTTTTTTCAAAGAAATAATACAATACATCAGTTCTTATCTTTTCATGATTTATTTCATATCAAGCACCTATTCATGTACACATGAAAAAAAATATAAATCCATACATATTCTGTATTGCATTCAAATATTACAGGTATTTAAAGAGTTCATTCTTATATACACATGCATTCTTCTATTTAACTGTGGTTTATTTTTCAAAATCAGACTACCAAATTGTGAACAATCATAATTTCACAAATTTACGGGATCATATATATCAATTATTTCAGGCCTTATCATTCCAACTGGTGAATGTATTCATTATGAACCAAGTTTATGAAAGCAAGTTATCCCCACAATTTTTCCAGCTGGTCAAAGGGCATTTGGAACACGATCAAAATAATGTAAAATGAAGATTATTCAAAATAGAATGCTTTAATAACAATAGTAATTAAGTTCTTTAACAGCGCTCATCGCAAATTATCAAAATCACATTAATGATAGCCCAACTCTTGGTGAGATTTACCCCATGACCAGCTTCATTTTAAGTGTTGGTGCTTAGCTGACTTAACATTAAGATGTCAACACCAAACATGAAATCACCAATGTAATCAATTACTTTCAAGCTTAGTGCTGAGCTGACAAAAAAAAATGTACCTAAAACCAACATCAAAATGTCAGCAATTAACTTGAGAGAGTGAGCAACGGACATATCCCTGTCTTTACAGGAAATGTCATTTCAGTTACTTGTATCATTGTGCAATCATAGGGTATGCATAGCTACATGTTCATGTATAGGTGAGTTAGTCTTATATCAGCCTTTCCAAACCTAACATATGTTACAAAGTTAAGGACTTTGGGATTTAAAGGTTTTCACAAAAGCATTGCCACTTCCTCTATGAGAGGTTGAACATGCAATAGAATCAAATACCAAACGCTCATTCAAATGTATTCATAAATATATTAAAGAAAAAAAATAATGGAATGCATTATAGTAGATTTAATACACATAATTCCTTTGTTATCATCTGTACCACTCGTAGAAAAAAAGAAGACTAGGACCAAGATGACGCACAACATTCTTTCTCTTTGAAAGTTTGGATTTTTTTCTGTTTGAAAGAATACTGCACATCAAATAGGATCAAAATGGAAATTTAAGCCCCCCCCCCCCCCTTCCGTATACATGTATATTTTAACCAAATTCATTTAACCAAAAAGAAAATAAAGTATATGCCATGCCAATATTTAATAAATAGTATAACTCGCATGGCATCAATAGTATTCTATCCTTCTGTCTCATCAATAAGACAATGAATTTTATCAATAATTGAATATGAAAATGAAGGAATTTAAGCAATTATTTGGACCACCAAAAATCCATCCAGAAGTTTAGCCTCTAACAGATCCAGAAATGAATAACTTTCATAGATAAATATGCAAGGTACAAGAGCTTTCACATCAATAAGGTAACATACATGGATAGAATAGATAAAACACACAATGTACATGTCAACACCAATCGATAATACATTTTCATCATAAAAATTCCTGTTAAAATACGATCTAAATTAATCTCCCTTTGGCAGCATTTATTGCAAAATATAAAAAATCAATCGCCACAATACACGATTTTCAGGCACATTTGAAATATTTCTACAAATTACATAATAAAGACCAGATTCGAAACTTTGGACTACTGACTAAGGATATCCCATTCATGAAATTCATCAGCCACTTATTTTTCAATCAAGATGAACAATTACATCTACAGACTTCAGTCTCCTGCACAGAAGTACTATCCTTTGGCAAGACAATGAGGTGCATTTGCCACTCCTCTCCCGGGTGTAGAAATGGTATGCATTGAGGATCACATGAGGCAGATTATTTTCAACCAGGGTATGACTAACAATATTTGTCCTGCTCTGCTAAATTTGCAATGCAGAACACACTCATACTATCAATCAAAATAGAATGACAACGTGTCTCCAATGTTCATTGATGAAATTGAGTTGAACTAATTTAAAATGGCCATTTTGAAAAGAATACCTACAATGTTCTGGCAGAAACTCATCTGGGTTATCATCTGTCTGTATACAAACACACACACGCACATGCAATCCTATGGGGATGGGTAGATGGTACAGCCAAGGTATTCAATACTTGATCCAATAGTGGAAGACAAGCATGGTCATGATGACCACCATGCCTGCATATCCCCATGGTGCATTGGAGTAGGGTTTGAGAGCATCCATCAGCATCTCATCCACTGCAATGATACACTCTATCACTCCATCTGTCACGTTGGACGCATCGATGCGGATCTCGTTACACGTACCCTCGTGGCGGGTCCGTAACCTCGTCTCTACGCCACTGCCTGGGAAGACTAGAACCTACGGACATGGAAAAAAATGAGATTGTCTGAACCAAGATGAATCATTAATGAAGTATTCCCTGTTTCTGTACAGTAAATAGTTGCTTATGGTTGGATATATTCACATCATCATGAAAATATCAAAATGATAATACAATGCAAATTTCTCACAAGTGCACTGAAGTAAATTGAGAAGATAATGTCCCTTTTCCATTAGACATGTAAGTAACTAAAATAATAGTGACCACCCAAGGGAAACACAAAATACGGCCTTTATAGACAGGTGACTGCAATAGACAGATTCTTAAACACAATCTGCCACCATGGGGATTTGGGTTTAGTGGTCACTATAAACAGGTGGCTGCTATACACTGTAGAGAGGTGGCCATCAACACAGGTTTAACTGAAATAGTCCACTGCAATCTATTCTGGGACTTTGTAGAGTGCCAACATTAAGTGGCCTAATAATAAAAGACGTGTAGGTTTCAATTTCATCCTAATCATCACCTTAGATGCGTTTAGAGAAGCCAACACCATCGTTGAATTATCACATTTTCTTCCACCAAACCAGCTTTTCTGCACAGCTTTCCCAAACTGCATTACACTTGACGAAGGGTCCCTGTTGAAAAAACAGTGAAAAGAGAGAGATCTATAGATTGACCCATATGAGCTCACATCTAAAATACATTTCTTTAATGGGCAAACATGTATTAACTCATCACATTTGCAAATTTATTATATACACATATATTTATCACAAATAAAACAATAATTCACAAGTTATCTTGACAAACAGAAATATATTTTGCAAGTTATTTCGGTTCAGATATTATAGTTTTTAAAAAAGATGGAAAAGGGAAACAAAATCATTTAGATGATCATGTGGAACTATTAACTCGGCCCAGAACACCATACACACCCCATTTTGAAATCATTTCCACAACTGGCATTTATCTTTGAAACATGAGGAAAGAGCTAACAAAAGAAAGAAAACATAAAATAAATGCAACTTTGAAATTGTTGACTCCAATCATTTTAACACAGAATTAGACCATGGCCTAATTTAAATCAGACTTCAGAGTACAGGACAATTGATCATACTTACTCCGAGTCTCCATTCACCACTGATTCTACAACGGAAGCTGCTATCACATAGCCATAATGGTAAGTCAAGTCCAGATAGATCTCACCACTCGTGTTGTTGTTGACGGATGCAAGTTCATCGACAACAAGCCCATCTGATTACAAAAAAAAAAAAAATTATTTCCACGTTATTATGTCTTTCATAATGTAAGCAAAATAAATACAACTTGGCAACTCAAAGGAGATTTAATCTTAAGGACGTTCCACAGTTATGTTTGTGCGCATCATGATCTGCGCATATTTTACACTCTGCGCGCTGACGTCACAATGGATGAACTGGTGATTAATCAGCTGTAGGTTATGTGTGCTGATTTTTCTCCTTATCTGCAATAACTGCAGATCCGATGTGTTATTTTATGAAGCTAATAAACTGGAATTATTCCATGGACCATTTTTTTTATTCCTCTACAATTTCAAAATAGTTTCTCTGTCGTGCTGCAAAGTATGATGAATACGACCCCGAGTTTGAATAAATGGAAAAGTGGTTCGGAATTTTCCCTCACATAGATAAAAAGCTTTTGGCGCGTTTTCGGGTGTTTTAAGAAGCAAATTGCTCTACTGAGAGCACATGAACCCATATTTTTTAATGTTTGCACCTCTTAGGTATACCTTCCCCTACAACTTTGCAAAGTTTGGTGAAAATGACATGGATTTTGACTAAAGTGCAGCATTTCTTTTACTTCTCAAGTTTGTTATTGATATTTGAAATTTTTGAGGTTGAGTATCTTTCCCGCAATTTTTAAGAACTGAGAGTGTTGTTAGACTTCAATGACCAAACAATTGACAGCAATATAAATAAATCATCCATCTTACGGATACAATTATTAATCATATTGCAAAATTTGATGAAATCTTCATGGATTTTGACTGAGTTATAGAGCTTTAAACTCATTGTTGTGATCTCGTGAGGTCTAAAAATGCCAAATTCTTTTGGATGCGCAATTCTTAAGAACATCATCCATTTTGGGTTAACTTTGAAGCTCTATAGCAAAAAATCAAGCACATGGACCCATGTTAATTTTTGTATTTTTGGAATATTCAGGTGCTTAAGTATCTATGTGCAAAGTATGATGAAAATGACATGGATTTTCAATGTTTGGGAGCAAGACTACGGAACCATTCGCATTTTAGACGGTATTAACAGACTTTTGCTTGTTTTTGGCGCATTTTGGGCTGTTTCAAGCCAACCCGCTATAATTTGGACACTGATAATTTAAAAACGAGCACATGGACCCCATAGGTTGAATATCTTAACTTCTTTAAAATATATTCCTCTACAAATCTAGAGAGTATGATGAAAATGACGTAGATTTTGAATGTTAGGGAGCAAAACTACGGAACCATTCGTATTTTAGACGGTATTATTAGACTTTTGCACGTTTTCGGCGCATTTTAGGTGGATTTCAATATTTTCAAGCCAATTCGCAACACTTTGGACAATGATAATTTAGAAACGAGCATATGGACCCCATATTTTTAATATTTTAATGCCTTTAGAATATATTTCTCTACAAATCTAGAGAGTATGGTGAAAATGACATGGATTTTGAATGTTAGGGAGCAAAACTACGGAACCATTCGCATTTTAGACGGTATTATTAGACTTTTGCACGTTTTCGGCGCATGTTAGGTGGATTTCAATATTTTCAAGCCAACTCGCAACACTTTGGACACTGATAGTTTAAAAACAAGCATGCACGTAGACCCCATATTTTTAATATTTCAATGCCTTAAGAATATATTTCTCTACAAATCTAGAGAGTATGGTGAAAATGACATGGATTTAGAATGTTAGGGAGCAAAATTACGGAACCATTTGCATTTTAGACGGTATTATTAGACTTTTGCACGTTTTCGGCGCATTTTAGGTGGATTTCAATATTTTCAAGCCAACTCGCAACAATTTGGACACTGATAGTTTAAAAACAAGCATGCACGTAGACCCCATATTTTTAATATTTTAATGCCTTAAGAATATATTTCTCTACAAATCTAGAGAGTATGGTGAAAATGACATGGATTTTGAATGTTAGGGAGCAAAATTACGGAACCATTTGCATTTTAGACGGTATTATTAGACTTTTGCACGTTTTCGGCGCATTTTAGGTGGATTTCAATATTTTCAAGCCAACTCGCAACAATTTGGACACTGATAGTTTAAAAACAAGCACATAGACCCCATATTTTTAATATTTCAATGCCTTTAGAATATATTTCTCTACAAATCTAGAGAGTATGATGAAAATGACATGGATTTTGAATGTTAGGGAGCAAAACTACGGAACCATTCGCAATTTAAAGGGTATTAAGAGACTTTTGCATGCTTTCAGCGCTTTTTAGGCAATTTTCAAGCCAACTTGCAACACTTGGGACACCAATAGTTTAAAAACGAGCACATGGACCCCATATTTTTTAATATTTTAATGTCTTCAAAATATATTCTTCTACAAATTTAGAGAGTATGATGAAACGACATGGATTTTGAATGTTCGGGGGCAAAACTACGGAACCATTCGCATTTTAGACGGTATAATTAGACTTTTGCACGTTTTGGGCGCATTTTCGGCGATTTTCATGCCAACTCGCATGATTTTGGACACTCATAGTTAAACAAGTGGAACGCCTCTGGCAGTCTCGCCTGCATTACGCAATTTAATATAGCAGCAGTGCTAACTTTGAAAACTACTATAAAATAATCATTAACAAAAACATCATTCATATAATGACATAATACCACGTTCATTGACCATAAATGACATTTGAACAGAGACTTAAGACTGTCAACTACACCCATGTCCACATTTCATTCACTCTATCCATAAACTTTCAAAGTTATGATGGCACTTCAACAATTACCCCAACATGGCCTAAGTTTATTGACCTTAACTGACCTTTGACTTGGTTTTGTGACCTGAAACTCACAGGGGATGTTCAGTGATGCTTGATTACTCTTATGTCCAAGTTTTATGAACTAGATCCATAAACTTTCAGAGTTAGGATGGTAATTTAACATATACCCCCAACACGGCCAAAGTTCATTGACCTTAAATGACCATTGACCATGGTCATCAGGTCATGTGACCTGAAACTCGCACAGGATATTCAGTGGTACTTGATTAACCTAATGTCTAAGTTTCATGAACTAAATCCATAAATTTTCAAAGTTATGATGGTAATTCAACAAATACCCCCAACTTGGCCGAAGTTCATTGACCCTAAATGACCTTTGACCTTGGTCATGTGACCTGAAACTCAGGCAGGATGTTCACTAATACTTGATTAATCTTATGTCCAAGTTTCATGGACTAGATCCATAAATTTTCAAAGTTATGATAGTAATTCAACAAATACCCCCAACTTGACCAAAGTTCATTGACCCTAAATGACCTTTGACCTTGGTCACGTGACTTGAAACTCGAGCAGGATGTTCACTAATACTTGATTAACCTTATGCCCAAGTTTCATGAACTAGGTCCATATACTTTCTAAGTTATGATGTCATTTCAAAAACTTAACCTTCGGTTAAGATTTTGAAAATAATTTTCCCAACATGGTCTAAGTTCATTGACCCTAAATGACCTTTGACCTTGGTCATGTGACCTGAAACTCAGGCAGGATGTTCAGTAATACTTGATTAACCTTATGTCCAAGTTTCATGAACTAGGTCCATATACTTTCTAAGTTATGATGTCATTTCAAAAACTTAACCTTAGGTTAAGATTTGATGTTGACGCCGCCGCCGCCGCCGCCGTCGGAAAAGCGGCGCCTATAGTCTCGCTCTGCTATGCAGGCGAGACAAAAATGAGCACATGGACCCCATATTTTTAACTTCCCTACACCTTTGATATGCATTCCTCTACATGAAAATGACATGGATTTTGAAAAAAGTGCAGCTTACAAAATATTTTTAAATTTTTGAGTAGATTCACGTCTTTGAAGATTTGCTTTTTCCTAGTTTTTGCACCATTCTTGCCAAATGAGGGCGCTGCTGACTCCAAATAGATATAGTTTTACCAATTAAAAGACTTTCTCTTACTTTGGTATACACTTTGTAATATATCTTGAAAATTTGATGAAGTTTGATGCGGTATCCACTCAGTAAAGATGATTTAAACTCATTTGGTGAATTCGTGAGGTCTAAGAGAGGCATAATTCTCTTGATTGCGCAAGATTGCATATCATTCAAATACGGTGACTTTGAAGACCCGTAGAAAAAAAATAAGCACATGAACCTATATTATTTTTTGCATTTTCATAATGTATAGATACCAAGGTAACTCTCTGCAAAATTTGGTGAAAATGACATGGACTTCATTTTAACTGTGGAACGTCCTTAAACAGTCCAAAACTTTTTTATACGTATGTCTGAAATGTTTGTACAAAGTAAATATCCAGCGGTATATTCCTGCTGGATTTATCAATAATATCTTCCAAATGTACTGATTAAGCTGGAAGATGAGAATATATCTTCAACCTTATGTTTAGGCCTATTAAATTGATGTTGATTGTCTTGGAGAAAAATAATCTCCAATGGCTCTACAGTCAAAGAGATGCACAGTACGTGTGAATGTGAATTGTCCGCAAAAGTATTAAATTGAATGCAGATCTTTCTGCCTGATCTTCAAGAAAATTTAATGCTAATTACGATTCTGAAATAGCAATACACCCATATCCTCCTCAACTTCTCACTCCTCCAGTATGGCTCAAAGGCACGGTATAGCAAACATGGTTAACCCCTCTTATGTAATCTTTGTACTGTTATGGATCCTATTCTTGGTTTTAGTATAAGCAAACATTCTCATCCTGCATTCAGGTCTTTCTTTCCCTTTCTAAAAGTATTTTACAATCATCTTTAACTTAATAGATACCGACCTGCAAGTAGGTTGTCTGGATCACATAGCCAGGTTGAAGGTACACCATTTCCACAAAATGCAACAAAGCTACTGGGATCCCACTGGTCAGCCGAGGCAAGGTCAAAGGTCAGAATAGAGAGAAAGACGGTAGCAAATACCAAAACGGAAGGGAGCTGCACACCGAGAATCATGATGAATTACACCCTAACAGAAGGCAGAATGATTATCTGTAGTTTGATAAAGGGGGAAAAGAATGCTAAAACTTAAAGACCTTGGGCTTGGCTTCCCTGTGCCCATCACTCACTTGTCTCATGCACTACTCTGATTCATACATTTTCTTTCCTAGAATGGGCTAAAAAAGTAAAATGGTCAAGATATGATCTTTGTAAGGATTTTTGGTAGATATTTGATATGCAATTTCTAAATTCATTTTAAAAGTTAAATGTGTATGCATGTTCGAAAGGTCCTAAACAAGTGTCACTGTCCAGTAGAAGTCCCATTTTATCCGATGGTTACCATAGTAACAGTGCTTCTCAGCCAATCAAACAAAATGTTGATGAAATGCCCCCAGGTTTGCACAGCGAAGTAGCAACAGGATCAGCTCGAGTCAGGTCTTCCTTCACCGTGGAGGGCAATTGATGCATGCAAAGTCAGATCACTTGGAAAAAATACACTTTTTCCATAGCCTGTGGGTAGATTTACAAATACACCTTGTTATTTCCTTACGGATTTTATTGCATCAACATGAAAATCTACTGTAACTCAGTCAACATACATCATTTTAGTTAGAGGCATGTTACAAAATGCTGTTTTGAAGAACAATTTTTAATCAAGTTTCAAATTTTTTTGTTATTATAATTTTTATCTAGATCTATAAATTGTTCTTCAAAATGGCATTTTGTACTAACATCGCTTATCGAAGCTACGTCATATCTACCTCGAGCGAAGTTCGTGCAGGCTCCACTCCACTTCACTACCGCTACACTATGCTCCACCTACCCGAACTTCTAGACGGTGAACTCGATCGGATATTCCAAGTGACAAAGGTGGGATTTTATGGGGGGGCAAATATAAAATCCATGCAACATCACAATCTTTAAAAACAATTAAAACTAATATTCTTACTTTACACAAAGTTCAACTTCTTTTCCATGCTTCTATCAGTCTCAAAATTGGTGATTTAGAGCCAACATGAAGTTCCTCACACGTATAAATAATTCGCTGCCAATTTCAAAACATCGCATGCACGAGGGTCCGAGCTCGACCAGACCCGGTACCTCGCGCATATATATCGCATCCGCACGCGATGTTTAGAAATCGGCAGCGAAATATTTATACGTGTGAGGAACTTCATGTTGGCTCTAAATCACCAATTTTGAGACTGATAGAAGCATGGAAAAGAAGTGAAACTTTGTGTAAAGTAAGAATATTAGTTTTGATTGTTTTAAAAGATGTGATGTTGCATGGATTTTATATTCCCCCCCCCCCCCCCATAAAATCCCACCTTTGTCACTCAGAATATCCAATCGAGTTCACCGTCTTGAAGTTCGGGTAGGTGGAGCGTAGTGTAGCGGTAGTGAAGTGGAGCCTGCACGAACTTCGCTCGAGGTACGTCATATCAAGTCATAACGAAGCGGTTCAAGCCTATACTGTATTTGTGGTGTTTACGAATGGATCGAGGGATCTACACAAGATCGGTCTGGTAAGAAACCTCTCATTTTTTTCCTACCTTCAATGGGCGTATGAAGGTGTAACTTTTCATAGATAAATTAAAATCCAACAAATTTACGTGATTTCTAGCATGTCTAGCTATGTATTTCCTAGGGAATCCATCCTTGTTTATAATATGTCCCGCTTAGGCAAGTATGGGGAGGGTTTCAAGACTGTACTAACAGTATGTAAAAATATTTTTAAATATCATCACGGAGTCCTCAGGCTAAGGCTTGGCAAGGCGAGTAAAAGCCCTGGTTTTAATTTTTTGAGACACACCTACTCGACTTTAAATCCTCGTAGATACACTGTACCCTAAAAAACTAAAAAGTAAAAATAAAAAAATAATTTTAAAAAAAATAAAGAAAAAGAAAAAAAAAGAATAAGAAATATTTGAATTTTACTTTATATAAATATTATATAAATAAACGTGAATAATACAATATTTATGATGGCGAAAATAGTCAAATTGACTGGTTGCCAAATAAAAAGAAGAACCCCCCCCCCAGATAAACGTTTATTTGTATGGTCGGGGGTCCTAAAGCTACGCACCACTCATCGCGCATACAGTTTTTATGGCAAATGCGCACTCTGTGTGTGGAATTGTGACTGCAGAGTGACGAACGATTCCTATTCAATTTTTTCTACAGAGGCTGCAGTAAATCTCTAAATGCAGAGAAACCAACAACTGTTTGGAATTTTGGAGTTATATTCGCTTAAATTTCATTTTATCCTATAATAATATGAATATATTTTAGAAATTGAGGCACAGGAAATATTATTTTTTTTGCATGATAAATCGAGTGCGTAGCTTTAGGACCCCTTCTACATCGGGTGGCAAAATCAAGAGGTGTTCGGAAAACACGGCGGGATTTTCGTATTAGTGAGTTTTGCGATATTTTCTTCTTGGTTAATGATCTTTAGAATGTTTGCCACAAATTTGTGAAAGATATTTGTTGAAATATTTAAATTGGGATGGTTTTTATTGTTTGAAAACAAAGTGCGTAGCTTTAGGTGGGGTCGGGACAACTCGGACCACGGGACATCTCGGACCGCGGGCTGAGTTGTCCCACCCGTTTCGTGATTTTTTTCCCACAAATTTGCGTCTATTTTTCCGTCATTTCGAAATTTCTTGTAAAGATTTTCTAGAGATATGGTCTGATGGTAATGTTCTTCACTTTCTATTACTTTTTTTTCGCTGAAATAAATAAAAAAGTGTAATTTTAGGCGTTTTTCGACAGCTCGCGATTCCCATAGGCGCGCGTGTATTAACTGTGTAGGTGCTCGGCTCGGCCCCGCTCAACAACCGACTTGATTTTGTGATCATTTCTCCTCAAGTTACCACTTTTATCGCAGAAGATGGACTTCCTTGTATTCCATTAACTCCATTTTCTCATCAAAAGGATAAAATTTGGAGTATTTGCACGATTTTCTTAAAGTTTTTCACCTTTTCTCTCTGGTCGTAAGAAGCGAACAAACGATGAACGGTCCGCTGCTCTTCATCGCAATTCTACGTTGCTCGGCCGCCTAATAAACTGGCGGGGTGGGATTCAGCCCGAATCCCCAATGGAAGTGGGCGTGCACAGTCAAAGAGCTGAGCTTGACTGAGTGAGAGAGTGAACTACAGCTTGAAAGTGTCGTATAGGCTCTGCCTTTTTTTGTGTAAATATATATATATATATATTTTTTTTATTTATTGATTTTCCCTGGTGTAGAGCTTTAAGATTGTAATAATGTAATATGCTTTAATTTCTTTGACTGAGTGTGACTGTGGTGTGGATGTTTGAGTCGCACAAAAAATACTTTTACGTGGGTGGGGGCTCTGGGCGATTTCACTCCTGCCCCCGAAATGTGAAAAAATATTCGCGTTGTAAATGTGTTGGCATGCCGGGCTGAGGGTAACCATCAATAAAAAAAAATTATTTGGGGGGCTTAATTTTTTAATCAAATTGATTAATTTTAGGCCTATTTATTTTTTTTACATTTATTTTTATTTTTTATATTGAGTTTCTCTGGTGTAGAGAGCTGAGTTTTAAGTTGCAATAATCAATATGCTTCAATTTCTTTGACTCTTGAGTGTGACTGTGGTGTGGATTTTTTAGTTGCACAAAAAATACTTTTATGTGGGTGGGGGCTCGGGGCGATTTCACTCCTGCCCCCGAAATGTGAAAAAATATTTGGGGTGTAGCTGTGTGGGCATGCTGGGCCGGGTTGAGGGTAGCCATCAATAAAAAAATGTTTCATTGGGGCTTACTTTTTTAATGGAACTATAATTATTTTTAGGCCTATTTAATTTTTATATAAATTTCATTTTTATATTGAGTTTCCCTGGTGTAGAGAGCTGAGTTTTGGAGATGACGAGAGGGACGAGGAGGTGAGAGATGGGGATGATGAGAGGGATGAGGATCTTTGATGAGAGGGGTGCATGGAGATGGTGAGAGGGACGAGGATGTGAGGGATGGGGATGATCATGGGAGGAAATCCCAGGGGGGGATGTGTCCCCCTACCAAAAATAGTAAGGGGGACACAATATCAAATGTCCACCCTACTATTTTTCTTCTTGAATAATGGAGAACAAATACATCATTCACAATCGAAATAATGCATGTATTTAGGACTAAATGACCTTATATTTTTGAAAACCCTTTTTTTTTTTTGTGTCAATTATTTTGGGGTTAAAAAATGACCCTATATTTTGGGCGATAACCTTTTTTTTTTAATGCTTAATTGTCAAATTTTCCAGCCCCTGATCCCCCTACCTTTGGGGACAGATTTCCGCCTATGGGGATGATGATAGGGACGAGGATGATGATAGGGATGAGGATGATGGGGAGGGATGGGGATGATAAGGTGAAAAGCCGGCAGAGATAGATTTAAGAAGAAATAAGGAATAAGACCGAGTGGCCCTAAAACTTGATTGAAAAAAATATTCACAACTGCAGGGCAAGGCTTCAGTCTCCAAGCTCACGACTGTGCAAGTACATCCACTTCCATTGGCAATTCCGCCTGAATTCCACCCTGGCAGCCTGACATCCACCCTTACCAAGAAATAAAATTAAAGAAAGTAAATCAGGGAAAAACAAGGAATGGCACAATGAATTACATCAATTTATTTTAAATCCTGTAAAAAATAAAAATAAGTAATAATTAATTTAATTAAAAATTAAGCCCCCAAATAAAACATTCTTTTATTGATGGCTACCCTCAGCCTGGCATGCCCACACAGATACACCTAGAACATTTTTACATTTCGGGGGCAGGAATGAAAATGCTCCGAGCCCCTCATAAGTATTTTTTCCGTGACTCAAATATCCACACCACAAAGTCAAAGAAATTGAAGCAGTAGCATACGCAGGATTTTTTTAAAAGGGAGGGGGGTTCAAGCTGAATGAAATGTTGATCAACAAAAGAAAAAAAAGTTCTTTACCACCAATTTTAGGTCGTTTCCTCCCCAAAAATTGACAAGCAAACAAACAAACCCCCCCAAAAAAAATTAGGGGGGCCGGGGAATGGGTATAAATTTTTTTTTAGGGTGATTGAACGCCTGTAACCACCCCCTGCGTACGCCACCATATTGAAGCATAATTATTGCAACTTAAATCTCAGCTCTACACCAGCGAAACTCAGTATAAAAAATAAAAATAAAATGTATATAAAAAATAGACCTAAAAATAATTAATTTGATAAAAAATTAAGCCCCCAAATGAAACAATTTTTATTGATGGCTACCCTCATCCCGGCATGCCCACACAGCTACACCCCAAATATTTTTTCACATTTCGGGGGCAGGAGTGAAATCGCCCTGAGCCCCCACCCACGTTAAAGTATTTTTTGTGCGACTCAAACATCCATACCAGAGTCACACTCAGAGTCAAAGAAATTGAAGCATATTAATTATTGCAACTTAAACTCAATATAAAAAAATTTAAAAAAAATTAAAAAAAATATATAAAGGCCTAAAAGTAATCAATTTGATTAAAAATTAATTCCTTTATAGCCTAAGGTCTCACAGGCCTAATTCATTCCCCATAGACTCGTGTGTTAAATTGGCACTTTAAAAAATTCATAAAAAATAAGGATGAAATTCGGGGGTCGAATGTTTACTACCAGTGGATAGGATATATATCTGGCAATCCATATCTGACCAGAAAAGGGTCCCTCGACCGGCTCATTTTAAAAATAAATTGGCGTGTTTGAAGACACCGTCGGGGGGGAGGAGATTCATCACCTCAAACAGCAAAATAGCCCTAATCCTTCCGCCAGTCAAAATATAGTCCAAAATTGGTGATATTTCTTCCCAATTAGGGAAAAGGAAGTTCAGTAATTACCAAAAATAGAATCAGTGTTAGATGGACAATCATAATGCATACAATTTGTCAATCAGCCATATCAAAATAAAAAAAATAGCAATGGGTTGGCTTGAATGAATATCTCGGCATGCCAATATCTCTTGCTTTCCTAACCCAGAGAGCTCCCGCCCGCGCAGCGGGCGGGAGCCCAGAAGCTCACAGTGTATTCTACCATTGCCACCGAACAAGGGTGATTTATGGTCTAAATATTTCTCCAAATGAATTGTGAAAACAAAAAGTGTACAATTACCACGATTATATGGATGAAGGTCTAGCGAGTGGCAGATTCCTGACATCTGAGCACAGTCTGGAACCTCAAAAAAACCAAAAGTTCTCTCCTTCTACCCAGTCTCGATCGGCCGTTTTGTTACGATTTTTAACAAAAATGGCCGATCGAGACGGGGTAGAAGCAGAGAACTTTTCGTTTTTTTGAGGTTCCAGACTGTGCTCAGATGTCAGGAATCTGCCACTCGCTAGACCTTCATTCATCCATATAATCGTGGTAATTGTACACTTTTTGTTTTCACAATTCATTTGGAGAAATATTTAGACCATAAATCACCCTTGTCCGGTGGCAATGGTAGAATACACTGTGAGCTTCTGGGCTCCCGCCCGCTGCGCGGACGGGAGCTCTCTGGGTTATTGCTTTCCCAATGTTAATAGGCCCGTGTAGCCCTAAGTCCCCCCATCATAAACAACATGAATCCCAATATGTGGGACAGTCGCTACCGGCAAATCCCGAAACTCTATCACTTTAATAATAGACATCTCTCAATTATCTCAATAAATCAAACATGAAAATCATGCACCTTTATTATTTGATTGGACAGTCACAAATACAAATATCTACCCTGACTAATTATGATGAATTTGGACCACAAGCAGTACCGTCGTCTAACGTAAACCGGCCGGAAGTTCACCACTCACAAGTATAACTACAGGCCCGTTTACACAGCATCCATAATCAACCTTAACCAGAACCAACCAACGCGGAACGGCATTCCGACACGGCATTCGGCACGGCGTGCCGGATTGCCGTTTTGGTCGTGCACGGTCGCCGTGCTGGATGCAGTGTAAACAAGCCTTAACGAAGATTGCGCCGCAAAATTTTATAAATTTTTTCTTTGAAGTCTCGAGTAACTTTTGAGACCAAATTTGCGACATACGGACGCCACATGACTTTTTGCGAGACAATGTCGTGATGCCGAAAAAGGGCTCATTTTTATACTTTGTGTACAAAGTCTATGGGGGATTAAATTCATAAAAGGGTGACTATTTTTCATTCTAATTGGTCTGCTTAGATAATTTTGTTGTTAAAAGACAAGTCCACCCCAACAAAAAGCTGATTTGAATAGAAAGAGAAAAATCAAACAAGCATAATACTGAAAATTTCATCAAAATCGGATGTAAAATAAGAAAGTTATAACATTTTAAAGTTTCGCTTAATTTTTCAAAACAGTTTAATATGCACATCCTGGTATGGTCGGCATGCAAATGAGGGGACCGATGACATCATGCATCCACTCGCTATATTTCTTGTGTATTTTATTATATGACATATTTTGATTTTCTCGTCATTGTCATGTGAAACAAAGTTTCATTCCTCCCTGAACACATGTAATTCCATTATTTTAACATTTTGTGGTTCAAGCAAGGGGGTGTTTGATTTTTCTATATTTATTCAAGTCGACTTTTGGGGTGGACTTGACCTTTAAATGGTCTGTAATCATTTCCATTGAGAAAAAAACAATAAAAAACAAAAGATGATAAAACAAAGAACTACATATAAAGAAATACATGAAGAAAAACTTGGCTTTCGCCATTTTTCTTTTTTGGGGAAACATTAAAAATTAGATTAAGATGACATCTGGAAGAAAAAAATGAAGTGAAACTGCATGGGTGTTAGATATGCAAATAATGTTTTTCACGAATAAATTTGCACATTTTTATTCATGATAAATAAAACAATAAGTATTTTCAGAATTTTTGTCTCACCTGCATAGCTGAGTGAGACTATAGGCGCCGTTTTTCCAACGGCGGCGGCGACGTCAACACCAAATCTTAACCGAAGGTTATAAGTTTTTGAAATGACAGCATAACTTAAACTTCAGTCCTTAGTTATATATGATTACGCCCTAAAAACCCCAAACAAACTATAAAAATCAGGTTTAGAGGCTGATCGAGGGATTTGTGAATGAAAATACCCCCCCCCCCCCCTATTTGACGAATGCTGTATCCGACCCTTAGTAACTAGGCCTACATTGACAATGTTAGCATTGATTAATTACTGGTAATCAATTAATTAACATTAATTGTTTATGCATCCTAATTGTTCACACAAAAACTCCTCAGGATGTTCAATTTTCAGATCTCATGAAATAAAAAATGGAGCTTGCGCTTCGCTCTCGCATCAAGTGGTATATTTAGGCCTCGGGGGCCACTTCCATTCGCGAGTGCATACCATGCGTGACCCAAAAAAAAAGTCACGTAAAAAGGATCTCTTTTTCAAGATATATAGGGCACGTTGCGTACGTAACGTAATAAGGGCGTCATAAACAATTAAATAATGAAAAGGGTATATAATTTCGCTAGGAAAACTACGTGTTTACGGTGCAATTTGCGAGGGTATAAAAGAAATAAAATACTTTATAAAGGATGTACTTTTTGCCCCAACACCACTTGTTTAGGGTCCGATTTGAGTGAGGTGTGTGGGGGTACTAACCACTGATCTCTCCTCTAAGGAGTGGTACTAACCCAATGAAAACAAAGGTATACAAGTCGACGTCTGTGATCACGTCCGTGACATAACAATAAAGATATCGTTTTACTTTATGTTTGGGGGTCAATAATTCAGGGAATACTTGTCAAGGCCAAGGGCACCGGCCGTTTTGTTTCCAATAGACCTACTTGTTAGGGGTAGGGTTTCACACGCTAATACTTAAGGGGTGCATTTTCAGAAAATGGAAAATACTTGTTGAGGGTGCTTTTCGAAACCCTATATGGTCACGCATATAGTATCCACTCGTCAATGGAAGTGCCCCCGGGATCTTCGTGAGATATCTTATTTTGTTTGATAAGATGTAAAAACAAAGCTGCATATACGCCTTTGCGTCCCCCTACATTAATTTTTGTTTGCTTTTGCCGTTATATGCATTGCCGGGTCAGACCAACTGGTCAACCCTCACCACTCTTAGTAAAAAAAAGAAGAAGAAGCTAGATCCGCCCCTGCCATTTTAGCAAATGCTATAGATCTGCAACTGGCCGTTGAATGGGAAAATAATGAAGTGATTAAATACAGACATATAATCAATCAATTAAAAAATCTTGATAAATGTTCTTTGAACTACGGCCGACTCGCATAAAGCATAGGCCAGGGGCGGCGATCCTGGGGGCACAGTGCCCCCACTTTTTGACGCACTGAAAAAGTGCCCTTTTTACGCAAGAAAAATGCCCCCTCACTAACGTGTACTGTGCCCCTTTCACCTAAGAAGGACCCGTTTTATGTGTGAGCAAGTGCCCCTTGCCTTCTTGTAAGTGCCTTTTAATTCTTGAATCAGTGCCCCTTTTTACCCAAGAAAAGTGCCCCTCACGAACATGTTCTGTGCCCCTTTCACCTGAGAAGGACCTGTTTTATGTGTGAGTAAGTGCCCCTTGCCTTCTTGTAAGTGCCCCCTTTTACCCAAGAAAAGTGCCCCTGCCCCTTTCATTCCTGAGAATGACCCGTTTTATGCCGTTAGCAAGTGCCCTTTTGCCTTCTATAATAGGCGCTCTTTCTCATTTCAGTGCCATTTCTTACCCTTACCATGGACCTGTATATAGGTCCATGCCCTCAAGAACGTGTTCTGTATCCCATTCACCCGAGAAGGACCCGTTTTTATGTGTTTACGAGTTCTCTTTTAGAACAAGAAAAACAATATTCTAATTTTTAAAAATATATGTTACTAATACTAAATAGGTTCATTATTGCGGAATGAAATAATCGCTAGAGGGTATTCATTTGTCTCGCAATCTACTATGGTCAACAAGGAAATTCGTGATCACTCTCGCAAAAAGTGTTCACTAGCTTACAAATTGACTACCGTATCAGATAATTTTCGTCACTTGATAAAGAGTTGCAGCGGCACTCGAAAGCTCGTGAACTTGTAAGCTAGTGAACACTTTTTGCGAGAGTGATCACGAATTTCCTAAAAAGCTAGTGAACACTTTTTGCGAGAGTGATCACGAATTTCCTTGTTGACCATAGTAGATTGCGAGACAAATGAATACCCTCTAGCGAGTATATGTTACTACTTATGAAGAAAGAAAAAAATTGTAATAATCATAGTTTTTACGTGCCATAAGTTTTATGAGGCATGTGAGTGGGTTAGATAAGCAGTGGCGTACAGATGTGGGGAGGGAGCTTGGGTGGCTCACCCCCCCCCCAATTTTTCACGACCAAGAAAAACGGAGTAGGGAAGTAAAAAAGGAGATGGATGAAATGTAATATCATGTTCTTAATATTATGTCAAAATCTATCAGAAAATTAGATTTTTGTTATAAAAATGTCAAAAATTTTGCTCGCTCGCAACTTTTATAAATTTAACGTGATGTGACATATATATATAGCCGCCTGAAATTCTTTTGGCTATTATGCCACTGTAAACAAGTCGTTTGTTTTCATGATTGTTTTAAGATAGTGCCCCTTTCGAAAAAAGTGCCCTTTTTCCCCTGTGCCCCCTCCACTTTCAAATTCGCTCCGCCGCCCCTGGCATAGGCTGGTTCGGTGGGAGGGGGGGGGGGCGAAGTGGCCGCCCCTCTAAAATGAAACAAAAAAGAGAGAAAAGATAAAGAGGAAAGAAGTATTTTTTCAAAGTTGCTAGAAATCATCGAAATAGCGCTCTCTATAACGGATGAAGATCTATGAAAACTTTGAAGGAAAAAAAAATCGCCCGAATCGCGCCGGAAGATCAAGCTAGCTGAGCTCGCTATATACGAGACGAGCCCGGGTGCGCACGCGCGCGCGCGTTTGACCCGATTTTGTCGATGTCGCGCGCGCACACCCGTCGACGGTGCTCGTGAATGCTGGAGCTCCTCCTTTATTTTGGACTAAAAAAAAGAGAAGTTTAAGGCTCGATTCCATGAGGTTATTGGTTCCCTGTACATATTCTGAACAGGGTCTGTGAGTAGAAACCCCTGGCGAATCATCCTTACGTTAAAATCTTGAATATTGCTTTGACAAGTCTTGTCAATGTCATCCCAAAGTTCGCACACTTGTCTGATTGTCGCCTGTACCGCAGTGCTGCTGATAGATCGCGCCAGTGCAGCGCCTTCCAGGAAGTAGACGTAGACCTCGGCTACGTTTATAGTGCATGCATGCCCAATTTGGTTTTCTACTCTTGTTGAAGTTGAGCCTTGAGGTAGCGTCGCCGATCGCTTGATTCAACATGGCGGATACCGATTTGAAATACCTGACTGTTGACAAACACCTGATCAACGACCCTGCATATCATGCACAATGGGCAGCAAAAAAGCTTGTCTGGATACCTGATGAAGTCAATGGATTTATTGCTGCAAGCATCAAGGAGGAAAAATCGGGGCAAGAAATGGTGGTGGAGATTCTTGACACCAACAAAAAACTTACAATCAACAGAGATGATATCCAAAGGATGAATCCACCGAAATACACGAAAGTTGAGGATATGGCAGATCTGACTTGCCTCAATGAAGCATCGGTCTTACATAATCTCAAGGACAGATATTATTCTAGTCTCATCTATGTAAGTATAACCAAGAAGATGGGCGCGAATCGTGTAAATCAAATGCAACCATAATCTAATGTTAAAGTAATAAAGACCCCCCCCCCTGTTGCCCCACAAGCAATGTCATATTATAATTTCTATCTCAACACACACCATAATCAAAAGAGGATCTAGATCTACATGTACACACCGCAAAAGTTGGATAATTTGATAAAAAGGGTCAAATTTTGCGATGAAAAATTAGAATGTTTGTACACAAGGTCCCTTTTTAGTTTTGGTTTAGGCCTACATTTACTTGATTACCAAAGGCAAAGCATGCAGAGGTTTTAATTGTCAAACTCTGAGAAATAAGGGCTCTAAAAGGTGCTCTATGGATGGATCAAGAAAAAAGTAATTCCCCTTTAAAATTTTTAAGGGATATGGGAAAATGCATTGAATTTTAGATACCTCGACCTACAATACAAGTAGACCTCTACAACTCCTGATTTGCAGCACTCCTAGTACCAATGAGGTCCAACATTACATGTATGGACCTCATAGGCGACATCAGTAGTATTTTTGGTTAGAAATCTCTTAGAACAGGATATTTATATATTATATCACAAGTACAAGCTATATTCCTTTCTCTTATTTAAATTATAATTTTATAGTGTAAATGCATCGTTAGCAACAACAAAAAAATGAAACAAATGAAGGGGAACTTACATTTTCACGGCTTTTTCCTGATTTTCTGGGCAGCTGCTCTTCTCTTCTGACTCGCGATCGAAGCTGATATGAAGATCACGTGATTCGCGTTCTCGTCAGCTGATCGGTTGGTTATTCTTTTCGTCAGACGTTAATAATATATATTTTATAATGCTAGCATTCATCGCTAATTTCGGTGAAAGAGATTGAAGTTAAACAGCGCCAGGTCGGAATCATAATTATTTTGGAAGAGTGTATTTATACACTCGATCTCATACCTGACGTAGACGGCGCTATTCAACAAATGCACAATCTTCAATATAAAAAATAAAACAGAAAGAATGCCTTGAACACAGGCCAAAATGCCTAACGATTTCTCCACGGCATTAACAACTATCGTAAAGGGCGCTCCATTTATCAATAAAGATGGATGCTAAGCTGTCTATGGCGACAAAATTTGCCGCAAATATTTACGAAGAATTGTGAGAAATGGTCTGAAAATGCAACAAAAGAACCGGTGAGTACCGATTAAACATTATCAATTTATTTAATAGAACATATTTAATGACTACAATGTAACAATTTCTAGATAATATTGCTTAGTTCTAAGCTAGGGCGGCCCAAATGCGCGTGAGTGGAGTCCCAGTTTATTAGCACGGGTAAGTATTGGGGTGTCGCCTAGAGTGATTTGCAGTAGGTATTCCTGGTCATAAAAAACAAAATAACTTGTCAAATTAAATAGCATTTTTTATTGCATGTTTAAAGGGGAGGGAGGATTTGCTTTTGTAGTCACATGGCTGTTTTTCGGTTGGATATTTTGATCACCATGATCAGGCTTTTGACTTTTATAGTACATGTATTTCTTTATTTTATTTATTTATAGACCTACATGTATATTTCTTTTTTATTGAGAAGGAGGGGGGGGGGGTATGTTGCCTGGAATAAAATGACAACTGTAGTGAGGTTCAATAAGAGGGAAGGATTAAGCTCCACTGTATAATATGCGAGCATCTTACTTTGTTATTGATTCTAATTCTATTGTTACTTTCTTACGCAGAGTTTATAACCTATATCATCCTGTACTTTAGCCTATTCAGTGTAGGCTTTGATGTTAAGCTCCAACTCACTTCCACTGATGATCACACTAGTTGCTCCTCCCTTTCTCACGAAACACAAGGTTTCATTGTGGATTAGTTAGGTGTGAGCTTTTACTTGTAGTAATGCACAGATTTCCTCTATGAAGGGCTTATTGCTGCTGGCTGGAGCAAATGTCTTGCAATTCCAACAATTATTGTATGGTGACCACCATGGAAACAAGGCTCCTCACCCTCAAAATCATGGTTCCATAGCAGTTACCAATAATGGCAGAGCTACCAAATAAGAAAGTCCCTTATCTAATACCAACCAGGCAAGTGTTTCATGAAAGTTGTCAGCACTGAATTGTCAGTGCTGACTATTTTAGTGAAATCCTTGCTTTTGATTGGCTGAGAAGCACTGACCTCTGACTGTTACTATGGTAAATGTTGGAGAAAGACAACTTGTTAGTGCTGACAACTTTCATGAAACAGTCTCCAGCTGTGCTGAGTGTGCTTACACTGTCACACTCCCTGTAAACAGGGTTTTCAAAATGACCCCTGATTGAAAAAATGTTCCTTTTCATTTATTGACTTTTGCTTTCTTTGAAAATTTGACCCCTTGATCTTATTACCCTACAGTTTCTGCTAGTTTCTAACATGGGCATCCTACCATTTTCATTTGGGTCAGAGATTTTTCTTGTATCCTGATTCCTAAATGCCTTTATTATAAGATGACTATAAAAATTGCCATTATCCTTTTTAGGTTGTATGTGTAGAGCAGTAGGCCTGCCTATATTATTTCCCTGTGGAAAAAAAAAAAATTATGAACTGTTAAAAATGGTGATCCACCACATTAAATGACACATTGGAGAGCGTAAGAAGATACATGTATATGTATGTTAAATCCATTCATAATTTCATTTCCATAATACAGATTTTCACTTTACCTGTTTTTTTTAAACCTGACATCTTGATGGATTTCCCCTTTTAAAGGAAAATTCAACCCAAATTACGATTGTAAATAAAACAAAAAGAAAAATATCAAAGAAGCAGATATTATAATCCTTACAACTCTTCACTGCCATGATAGTAATCCTGTGGCCTACATGTGTAATGGATCAACATTTAAGAAAGTTTTTAATATTTTCAAAAAGTTACTGAAATTGTAAATGAAAGAGTATACCTACAAACAGGGTAGGAATTAATTTTGTTTTTTTAGGGGCTCCTTTTTTTTACATTGGGGCTACCACTGAATATCTTGGGGCTACTTTCTAATTCATGGGACTACTTTTTTTATCGCATATCAGCAATTACCTTTTGACATTCCGAGACTCAATGTGATGCCTAAAAGCTCAGAATATTTTTAACTGTAATTACTGTAGGCTACAGGCCTTACAATAAACAACAGTGATCCCACCAGAGCAGTGGCGTACCTAGGCTTTTTCACAGGGCGGCAAATTCGTCCGCCCAAAAATGTGACAAGCAAAAAAAAAAAAAAAAAAGTGCATGGGTTGTGACTCGTCGGGGGGGGGGGGGGGCAAACTGCCCCCTGCCCCCCCGTAGGTACACTAGTGCACCAGAGTCGCCTTCAGCTTCACACACTTCAGATTCGAGCCAATCGAGGCCCCAAGACTTTACTGTCGATTGTCTCTGTACAGTACTGTTTCTTTTTTGGCTTATCCTTCTCAACAGTATCTCGATTTGGAGAGGCTTCTGGCGCTGGCTCTGGCCGTTTGGCAGAGCCAGGTTGAACTCGAATTAGAAACTTATCCATCTCGCACTCCGACTCGACGATGTCGATAATCAGCGCTGTCACAATCACCAGATGATCGCATACAATTCTGTGCATGCCTAGTACACATAATATACCGTACGATGCACATGGTCTCGTTACCAGCTGTGCAGTCTAATCGTGCACGCGTACATGTACATAAGCCATGCGGCAAGTGCGTCAACAATTCTAAAAAACCCGTGCTAAAGACTATGCGTACTCCGCATCCCATATTGCATTGCGCGTTTATTTTCAATCGCGAAGCTTCCGGTGTTACGGAAGGCTAGGCTCGGATATTGCATCGACCGTTCAACTTAAAGTTGGCAAGGGCGATATAAAAGATGCGCTTGCTCCGCCGCCGGAGAACATAATTATGTGAAGTGTTTTTTACATTGTCGATGGTATTTTATTGGGGCGATTCTGAAATAAATAGTCGCCCAAAAGCATTGGGTTTTGAGAATTTTTATGGGCGATTTGGGCTGTCATGGGGGCAAAATCGCCCGTCGCCCCCTTGTTATTCCGACCCTGCCTACAAACATATGTGATTCCATACATGTACATACACACACCTCAATCAATATGTGCAATGTACATGTACATTAAAACAAATTTGCCAAATTGGGATTAAAATAATAGATTAAAAGATCTAATGTTGTTTGAGACAGCCATTACTTTTATATACATGTAGGCTTTTTCTTAATAATTAATACCGGTAGTACCACAATTATCATTTTATTATCAAACTTTGATTCCCCTTTAATTCTGAATGCCTATGAACCCAGTCTGTGTTTATACAAGCAAGCATGGGTCACGTCCACACACACCGGCCCTTTCAGTGACTCACACTGCCTAGCTGGGAGGGCATAACTCTTGCCTCATATTACAGTAGAAAACATATCCAACTAGAAGCAGGCAAGAATGTGAAATGTTTAGGGAAATGTTAGAACATGATGTACATGTACAGTACTGGGTACCCCTCCCTCACTGTCTCAATGGCAAATGTTGCCATGTACATTAGGCCTACAGATAAAAAGTTATTGAAGTTTGTCTTTACTAGAAATTGATCAAAACTTATTTTGCCTACATGTAGATCTTCTGTCTTTTTAAAAATGCAATCTCCTCCTGATTGCACTGCACTCCTTTCCGCACATAATATAGGGCCTACATGTGATGATCTGAAAATGATACTGTGGGAGTGAAAAAAAATTAGTGTACTGCACTCTAAATGGTATGATCTTAAAGACTCAAACTGTTCATGAGAAAGGGGGAAAAATGCATATTAAAAAGTATAAAGCCTGTAGGCCTTCATCTACATGTTCATAAATTTATTTTGCTTTATAGGCCTAATGTCCATTCTGGTTCAACTGTAATTTTGATTCCTCCACAATCTATACTATATACATAGGCCTACATGTACCTCTCCAGTCCAATTAATTCAGGATTGTATTGAATTGGTTGCATAGACCTCTGATTGCCAGTTGATATAAATGCAGGCTGAAACCGCTGAATGAATTAGACCTTTTCATCCTAACAATAACTCTACATCAAGACTGATAAGAAGGAGAGCAGTCATAAAATAGATTTGTTAGAGGGGAAGTGAAAGTCACCTGTTTAATATCCTGACACACCTTGACCTTCAAACTTTGATTATGATAGCAGTGGTAATCACTCATGTTCTTTTCTCCCTCCTACGTGTACACACTATATTACTGTAGGTTGTGAGTAGAAACACGTACTACATGTACATGCAGGAAACTTGATTACATCAGTGTAAATTGCATTTGGTTAATTGGTTTGCAGTTATATGAGATGTTAATGATAGACAAGGAAATTAAAGGTAGTTTACTGTTCATGTTCTTAAAAACGACTTGAAGACCATTTAGTATCATGACCGTGCTGCATCATTTATCATGTATACTGTATCTTCATGCGTTAGTGCCATACTCTTTTTTTTCTTTCTTAAACTGCTGTGAAGCAAAAGACTAAATATAAAGCTGTATAACACAGATATCTGCACGGCACAGGGGTTTAATTAATGATGACTGACTCTAAAGTTCAAGTCGGCGTTGCGTTGCATCCTATTTTGCAGGAGCTGTAACGGCTAATGAGATAATACGTCTTCATCATAGAAGAAGGAAATGACCTGTGCCCAATATTTGGAGTTCCTTATAATCCTTACAACTCTTCACTGCCATGAAAGTAATCCTTTGGCCTACATGTTCGGCTCTCTTCTCCCTGTAAATGGGCTTAAAATTCTGGGACCATCTTTGTAGTTGTATTTGATTATCATGCTTGTCTGAGTACATGTCTACAAAAAAACGTTCTTGAAGTGTTTTGTATGATATGCAGTTAGGACCTCTAAAATTCTCCTCGTATTTTGCCTTGAAAGTGGTCCATGTTTCCCAATGTCATGTAGGTAATTAATATTTGGTTCAGTAGGGTTGAGGTCACAAAGTCCATACCTGAAAATATCTTAATATCACTCACAGGATAATTGCATATAAATGTAAACAATGAGGGATCAGCTTCAAGCTTACATGTAGCTCATGTCCAGGGAGTTGATGAGGTTGAATTTGGGGGTCATAAGGTCAAAGGTCACTAAATATTGACAGAAATAAATTGAAGTTGAGAATCATCTACATACTATACACTGTATGTATAGAGGAGTTTTTGCAAACTATTCACCTCTCGGAGTATATTTCCGCCAAGGAACATTTTGATGGTATTTTACTGTAGTGTTTAATATAGGGTCTACAGTGCAGTGTGTTCACCCAAAATCTGGTAGTTGAAACCAGAAGTGATCCCCTAGCATGACAATATTTTCTCAAGTATCTTCCCTCTATCCTATCAATAGACATACCCTAGACACAGGTGCATGATGTGATTTGTCTCAAAAGGTCAGCATGTACTGTACAAAAAGATGAATAAATGTGGGGGAGAGATTTATTGAAGAAAAAGCCCTGAAATGACTATTGTCAGCATTGTGCAAGCACTTGGGTCTCAGGAGAAGATGTTGAATTTATTCTGGGGAACAAGGGGCACTTGTTTGTGGATAGTTGATTCTAAGCTGTTGGGTAAACTAATTCAGGGTTGGTAATTTAGTTTCTTGTAATGCTATGTAGCATGCACTGTATGGGTGTAGTTTTTGACTGGATGCTAACTTACAATTTGCACATTTATTTATATCAAGCCACAAGTGATACAGAAACACAAAAAGTGATTTTATTACTTCTTAACCTTACCTCAAAGGTCATAGCTAATATAGCTTGCATTATCCAAATTGCAGAAAAGAGAAATGAAAAATTGTAAAGCAGTGTACAGAAGGATGTAAAGGCTGCAATTAATTTTTGATATTGCAAGAATTATAAAATATTGATTATTTAGGCCAACATGTAAATTTGAAAAATAAATATCTTTAATCATTTCAATTTAACCTTGGAAAGTGAAGAGAAAACAAGTAAATATTTGAACTTTGTCTTTACTTTAGAGATGCCTGATACGTGTAGTTTATAATTCTCAAATGTAAGTACATCACTGTGCATGTACATGTATGTAGTAACTATGTACAGTACATGTTTAATAGTTAAATCTTTTTATATAAAATTATTCAAAAAAGAAAAAAATAGTCTTTGGAGTTTAGTCTGTATTCTGTCCAGTCACCTGCCGTATCACTGAAAGTCTAAAGCTCAATAGATATCTGAAGTAGGAGCTGTTGTATAAAACTTTAATGAAATCAGATCACACACAACAAATCTTCCATCAATGTACATGTAGGCAAAATAAAGATAGTCTTGAATTGCTACTTTGCCTACATTCTTTAATAATCAGAAATAAACTGAATTTCTGTTTAAAAGAAACATTCGGGGTTTATTTGATCTCTGTTGGAAAGAGAGAATTCTTTGATGTATTCATTTCGTTTCTTGGCAAATATTGTGGTACGACTGTTGCAAAATAATACATTATTAATTATAAAGAATATTTGAAAAAAATGTTGCATCTTGGGTAAGGATCCAGGAACAATGAGAGTACTTTAAAGTCTTCAACTGGTGCTGAAAGTAAAATGGATATAATTGTCAATATATTGGATTTATATATATTTGTCAATATGTTTGTCAATGTATATTGGATTTATTTGTCAATATATTTTAGTCAATACTTCAATTTTGTGTAAGCATATTAAGGAATTATTATTCACTTTATTATTGTACATTTTTGTAATGAGACACTTATCTGTGAAATTGCAGCACAAAGCAGTATAATGTAGCTACTTGTATGTAACTGTAAGTTGGAATTCGCAACTTGACCTTCATCAAAAAGATTGAAATGAAATGATTGATGACCCCCAAAAATGTGAAGTACACTTTATAAGGAAGGTCTCATCGTGGTTACATGTATCTGTTATTTTTCCCATGTTCTCATGGGGGTCCAAAGGAAATACTGTCAAAGAACCTGAAGAAAAATCTATTGAAAACCAGCCACCTGAGCACTCACCCATCCACTCCTACACTGTATACACTCCCTGTGAATAAGGTTGTTGCATGCAGTGTAAATTTGGGTGAGGAAGTGAATTTCTTGTTATTAGACCAGGAACACTTCATTTGCATAACAGTAGGCCATGAATTCAACACCGTTATTCAAGAATGGGAGTGGCAGAGACTGGTAGAGGCCTTTTATGTCGTTGTCATTCTGTGTGGAGAGAAGCAGCGATTAAACTAGGAAGTTGTGATACCTGTATAGAGTTGTTTTTCCTTTGATTCACGATCTTTAATTAATAGATGGTTTTTATGGCTTTGTAAGCTGGAGGTTAAACTGTAAACAGCACAACTTTATTTAATTATTTTATGTGATCATTAATCACAAGTTAATGCAGAACTCTCAAGCAACCCACCACCTGTACAAATTTCCAATACTTTCACATTCACACTCATCTTACATGTACATTAAGTTTCAATTTTCAATATCATTTATTTATACAATTCAATGAAAAAAAAAAAACATTGTAAATTGCACAAAATGAATAAAGTGCATGGAATAATATTTTTTTTTCCTCCAAAATCATTAAATTCCTCATCTCTAAAAACAAGCAAGATACAAAACATACAGGCATGAACTATTATAAAAGGCTGGTGGAGATTTAATATCTTGATTCATCAAAACTATTCTTCTCCAAGAAGGCTGTTTGGTTTAGAGAATCTCAATATCGAAAGTTTGGGCTGATGAAGAACATCCTAGTTTGTTCTCAAAGGTTATGCCTGAAAATCTACACCTTTTCATCAACTGGATGATTGAAGCTATTACAACTGATAAACTTTCACTCCTAACCCTTTACTAGCATCAGATTGTTGGAACATGTTCTGAGAGCATTTGGTTGCTTTGATGAGAACTTCAAAGCAACCAAATGGAAACCATGATAATGTTTGGGCAATCCACTTTAAAAAAAAACCCCACCCCCCAAATTGTTTTTATTATAGTTGGGAACCTTGTAAATTTATTAGAGGTAACATTGCATAATGCAAACATACGAGATCTTTATGTTAACTTTAATTTCTGAATAAAAATAATTTTGTTCATTTAATTGTAATGTATGCATTGAAGGCCTACGTGTTACTGTATAGCGGATAAAAACAAATGTATGCAGTGAAGGCCTACGTGTTACTGTATAGCGGATAAAAACAAATGTATGCATTGAAGGCCTACGTGTTACTGTATAGGGGATAAAAACAAATGTATGCAGTGAAGGCCTGCGTGTTACTGTAAGAGCGGATAAAAACAAATGTAATTTGGGCATAGCACTCTGTCAAAAATGAAAAATTTATTGAGTGATGGTAGTACATCAAATTAAAAGCATGCCAAATACTGTCACCTAGAAACAGAAAAATGATAAACTCAAAGTTTTTATATCAATACAAAACAAAAAAGCAAAGGGGAAGGGGAAGACAAAAGGGGGAAAAGGGAAATGGAGAGGATTTTAAGTTGCATTATATGACACACTACGAGGTGAATCAAGGGCTCAACCAGTAAAATTTGGCCCTTGTTTTTTTATCAATTTTTTTTGTTTTATTTTTTTACCAAAACGTCTTTGCAAACTGTTCTTGAATACTTTCTTCGGTTAGTGCAGATTGAATGCAGCGTTGATCATGTACATGTATAATAGAACAAGATGTCTCAGGTGAAAGTACTTTTTTGCATGCAGCATGGTAGGGCTAATTGCTGTGAAAGGGCGCAGCTTGTGTCTTCTTCTCTCTCCCTCGGATAGACACAGATAGGGATCCAATAAAGGTTATCTTCAAAATGGCAAGGATCGCCCCCCTTGGGCTGGCTACCCATTGAGGTGTTAAACGTTAGCATGTGTGAAGAAATGCACCTAATTGAAATATACTTTAATACATCATCTTGTGTAGACAACACTATACACTGAGAGAAATGTACACGATGTTTGATCATTCGCACATGCAGGGTACATTCATGATTCCAAATCTGGTGAACGACTCCTGTGATGTTTATTGTTTAATAATTATCATAAACATTGGATTTGTAATCTGGAAAGTATGTAAACATTTGGTCTTGTAGGGTAATATGAAAATAAATATAAGCAATTTACAGTGCCATCTATTGGTTTATTTCAAGTTCGTCCAATTTCAAACTCGTCTACTAAGATTTGGTCCACCATCAGTTCGTCTACTCACCACATGGTTCACTTTCATTCAGTCTAATGCCATTCCGTGCAATAACCATTTGGTCCAATTGCCATTTAATCCATATACCATATGGTCTAACTGGACTAAAGTGTTAATTAGGCAAAATGAATGAAAATGAAATGCATATTAGACCGACTGGTTATGAGATGAAATGGTGATTAGACGAAGTGACGATTGGACAAAAAGGTTATTGGTCCAAATGGTTATTAGACAAAAATGTTGATGGATGGAATGGCATTGGACTAAATGAAAGTAGACCATGTGGTGAGTGGACGAGTTGGCAGTAGACGAATTGGCAATTTACCCTGTCTACGTGTAGATGAATGATCTAATCCGGGTGCGCTATTATTATTACCCTGGCTTTAGCTCGAGCTGCCTCTCTGCGCCCAGTGCATTCAGGGAATTAATCCTGCAGTGTACCCAATAACCACCTGGGTTGAGTGAAGCCGGATGTGGGTAAAATTCCTGCTTAAGGAAAGCTATAGGATTAAAACTAGGATTCAAACTCATGAATTTCTGATTAAAAGACAAAGAGTCAGAACTCTTTAATACACCACAAGACCACGATGTGTTCAAACTTCAGAAAGCACACTGCATACATGTGTACATTTTGATACATGTTCTGCTTTTGATTACTGGTAATTCAATTATTTTCAAATCTTTTCTGATGGAATCCTCTTTATATGATCAGTGGGGGTCACATTTATGAAATGTCATTACATATAGGGCCTATATGTGATGAATTCAATAAGTTTTCAACCTTTTTATGTAGGCCTACAAAATATACCTCTCTACTATTATAAATAGGGTTTAAATCTGAGTCAGTGTTATAACCCTATGGTCAGTGATGCTAGTAATTGCGGGTCATTTAGGAAGAAATGGGCCTATTTTTCATCCCTTCATTGGGACAATTATAGCTAAACTAATATTGGTCAAATCAGTAATTGCCCTGTGCACTGCAAAGTCGTTCATTATTTTATTAGGCTCTATTTAAAGTTTGTTGCCTTGCTCCATGTAGCATTTGGTTTAACCATATTCCAATCTGGTAATGCCATTTGAGCAGTAATTTGCTTTAAAAAATACTTGCCAGTCTGTGTGTGTGTGTATGGATGGGGAAAAAAACAAGGATGACAGCTGAGTTTCTACACCATCTTCCAAGGAGAGATAGGTCATTATATAGCAAGTGCAGGATCCTCATTTATACAGGGGAAATGTCTTTTACATTTAATGATGGCAGGTAGCAACAGCAAATATGTACAATTGCAATTGTAAAGCTATGCCAAGCTGAAGCATTAAAAACTATGGAATGAATATAATGCATGATGAGCTTTGGCCGTACCGGTCCATGATATATTCTACCTGCAGCTTTACATAATAACGTTATTATGTACATGTAGGCTTTATACCATTTTATATTATTTGTATGTGCATAGGAAATTTTATTTTATTATTTATCATTATAATTATTATTCACTATCACTATGTATAACCAATAAACATAGAGCATTCGGTATTGAAGGAACAAATTATACAAATACAAGTACTTCATTATTTAATCGGTTGCATCCTTTTAATAGCCATTTTCAGGTTTGAATAAAAGATATACAGCAAAATTGCATTAATATATACTGCTGTTCCTTCATTATGAGATGAGTGCTCAGCATTGGTGGAATAGAATAGGGCCTACACATTGCCATGAATTTGCCACGAAACACCAGTGCAACTTAGTTTGTCATCATGACGTTGTGTCTTCAACATCAAGTCTCTTTGATGCATGATGAGAAATAGTTGTGTATACATAGAGAGTGTTATGAATCAACTGATTATAATAATTAGCAGCGAGGCGCTCAGATGACTAAGTCCACCGTGACGAGACTGCCGATTCTGATATCAAACCAAATGTAAACCAAATGTGCCTTATTTCATTCATTCATTCATTCATTCTCATTCATTCATTGTGAACGTGACTGATAGTGATATTGTGGAAGAATCATCGGCCTTGTGATGTATGTTATCATTGTGTAAGGGCATTAGGATTTGTGTATGTGGTACAAGGAGAAGTTTTGTTCCACCACTGTGCTTTACAATTGGTCAGAGTTGACTGTATAATTGTCTCATTTCCCTTTTGAAATGGTTGTTTTAAAGTCATTGACCATTTGCTTTCAACTTGTTGACCAGTTGCTTGTAAAGCCATTGACCACTTGCTTTAATCTTTTTGACTTTGACCAGTTGCTAAATAAAGTCATTGACCATTTGCAGCTCTAGTTGATAGAAGATATAGCTGGATTTAAACTTGGCCCTTTTGTGTGGATAGGTTGATTGAATGAGTTCTGGGTGATGATTCAGTGTGTCCAATTGAAAGATCATTCAGCTCAAATTTGAATTCAAATCAGTGATTCACAAAAGACTTTAAATACCACTGTGGTCTATTATATACAGCTGTGTAGATTATGCATTGCACTTGAAAGGTTTCTTCTGGCACTTTTGATTGTGCGTGTAAATGAAAATTTAATTAAAGCGAATAAAGATGATTACTTGAGGGCTAAACCCAAATATCAAAATTCAAATACACGTGCATGTTTTAAAGAGCTGTGTAGATATTAATTTGCACATGAAGTCCACTTGTAAGCAAATGAAGATGATCAAATGATTTAAATGACAACCCCGTATTGAATCAAGAAAGATTATAAATATTTGCATGTAATGAATGTACATGTACTACTTGTAACATGTAATGAGCACAATATTTAGGGTGTTTCATGTTTAAAAAAAGTACAGGGAGAAGGGGGTGGGGTAGGTAGAACTACACCAAAACTTCTATGAAGTTTATTTCCGTTTTCTGTTGGAGTTGATCTAATCACTATTTTCCTCTTCCCCTTTGCCCCCCATCCTCCCACAGACCTACTCTGGACTGTTCTGTGTGGTCGTTAACCCCTACAAGAGACTTCCCATATACCATGAAAAGGTCATCGAACTCTACAAGGGAAAGAAGCGCCATGAAGTGCCCCCTCACGTGTATGCTATCACAGACACTGCCTACAGGAGCATGCTTCAAGGTTTGTGAAAAATTTCATGTTCAAGTCAATATTTAATGTGATACTAAGAGCAAGGATATGCTACAATAGCATGGATGAAATCCATGTACGGAAAACTATATCTACATGATTGAATCATTCAAGTGAAAATGCACTTTTACTTTTAATACATAAAAAACACTATCATCACCATAAATTTTGTTGAAAATTCTTATGGTGTGATGCAGGGAAAAATTTCACTAGGCTGGGGGCAATTTAGCCCCTGAAATGCTCAAAAGAATTCTGGAGACTAAAAAAAAAGAAGCACTGGAAATAACCATTTATTGCAATGTTAACTAAAGCTTATCCAATGTTGCAGATTTAGGCAGTAAGTTGTGAAAAGTAGCCCCTGAAAATATTTTTTTTTGCCTGGTGTGATGAAAGGAAAATCACTTCCATATTACCTACATGATGAATGTTGGCACTGTACGTGATAGCCTAACTTTCCTTATCCAGTTTTGTTGTGTTGTGAAGCTCCAGCAATATTGAATAGAAAGCCACAAATCAAAAACATCCCTAAACATGGAAGGGGGCCCCCATATGAAACCAAGACACCCTGCATATCGTTGATGCCTGGGACAAAAATGATCAAAAATAATCTCCTGAGTAATCCTTTGTCATATCATAAGGAGTAGTGAAATGATTAATCTTTACCCTCTTAAAGCCTATCTTTAGTTTGGGTAAATCCTTCAAAAGTGCATGTCACTATTGCCATTCTTTACTAGATTGTATGAATATGTGTCTACTATTGGTGAAGGATATGAAATAAAAATGTGCTTTCTTTGATAAATTTACAGATTTTACATCAAAAATTTATTTTGATTGGGTGCTCAATCAAAATAAAACATCTACATAGTTTTTGTCTTGTTTTTATAATGCCACTTCTTGGTGATGAAATGGGCTGAAAATTGCAGGATGCAATCTTTGCCATTAGATTTTTAATTTCCAATTTACTAAATTTTAAAGTTAACATCAAAAGGCATTTTTCAATTAAAATAATAAAACGTTACCGCTAGATGCCAAATTTGACTTCTAACGGTTGAAGAAACATCCAATGACCACTACACTTCTGTAAAATTGGAATGAGAGACGATACTCAGGAGTATAATTCGCTTTTCTTACCCTTTTCCAAAGCTTATGAGAAGGGTTTGATGCAGATGTGTCAAGAGGGGACACGAATAGAGAGGTTAGAAGTAACCCATTCATGAATGTGACTCTGGGAGGCAGACATGTTTGTACTACTGTATACAGCAATTACTGAAAAATTCTGTGGTCCCGAGCACAGCGAATGTGTGCATCTGCCTTTGTATTCAGATCATCTTCTATCTGTCCAGCTCGAAGAGATCATTCCTAAACATTTCATTGACACCAATTATGCAAAGTTTGTGCTAAAGCAGGTTGCCTGCAGACAGAAAATGATCACATTCTAATGTGAGTATACATCAGTTGGAAAGTTTAGCACTCTGTGGGTTAATTGTAATTGGAAACCGATAGTTGTCCTCGGAATGCAAAACGAAAATAATAACCGCACAGACAGAATATAATTGATTGTAGGAGGTAGGCACCACCCACCTGCCTCCAATGTGAGACTGAAACTAATAGTAGCATCATAGTTGGCTGCTGGTCATATCATTCAAGAACCCCTAATTACAATGCAAGTTGGTTATAATGAACAAATGACCAAAGACATTTGTGGCGAACAAACTCACACATCTTTGAAAAGTACATTTGTACAGGAAGTTGATGACGAATATCAGATACATGTGCTTGTAAAACACAAGAAGTGCATTGCCATTTACTCATGTATAGTATATGTGCCTTAATAATTTCTAAATTTTACTTGATGATTTGGGTTCCAGCAGGTAGACCTACAATTTATTATTTTTTTTATTGACATCTTTAACTTTTGCTTTGATACTATATGCTTTTCACTACCCCCCCAAAAAAAAATATAGAAAAAGTATATGGATGCAAAAAAAAATAAATAAATGCAGAACTGTTTTACAGTATTGCAGAATTCAGAAAAATCCTATGGGGTCATAATGTAGTACATATACTTTGATGAACAGAAATTATGATTTTTGAGATACACCTATTAGAGTACACATACAGGTATGTTCTCTTTGTTTAAACAATTTAATTAAACTTGGATGAATATACTAATTCATGTGAATATGCTGGCATATTTGAAAGTTTATATACTTTTGTGGTGTCTTTAACTAGTCTTTCCTCTACATTCCAATATTTTAGCCAGAAACTTTTTCTTTATCAGAAGACATAAAGATCATCCATGCAAGAATGTAAGAATTGCCACCAGGATTGTACACCAAAACACCCCCTTACGATTGTAAAGAAACACTCCCATATAAACCAAGTCAATTTAGTCTAGCCATTGGCATTACAAACAATGCATACAAAGCTCTTGCGGTATTCATGAAGAAAGAAAATAAATGTTATTTGGTTAAACTTTTAGAAAGCTATTTTGAAGGCAGGGTTGGGCAAAAATGGAGTCTATTGTGCTCCGAGGTCCCCAAGGTTCTTGGGTTTTCTGACTTAGGTAGGATTGAATCATGAAGATCTAGGATGGTAAAAAGAACAGGGCAAAGTCCAGCATCATTTGCATGATGCTACCTGTTTGTCACAGCACTTGGTTAGCATATAATTAGCAAAGGGCATCGTGGCTCTTCGCAAGTTAGAAAAATTGGTGATATACAGTGTATGTACAGTACATCCTCAAACTGTACAAATATGGTTGTAAATTTGTCTTCTGTAGCTTGTACATCCATGTTCTCATATAATTTAGGCCTTGGATGTATAATTTATCCTTCTGATAACAATGTTTATTTTCTGACTGTCTACCTTCATGTCTAAAAAGTTTTATTTTAATTACAAACTTCACTGAAAATTGAATTACCAGTCAATTCAAATGAACACATTGCACTTGTGGTGTGTATTATTACATTACTCAAATATCTCTACTTAAATTTGAATATAGAAGGAAATAAATATATTTCATATGTTGCCTCCTTTGCCATCCGAATGATTATGAACACACAGACCCTGTATGGCATCCAAGCCTACAAAAGAACTAGGCCCTGTCCCTGAAAAATCTCACGATGTACATTTCTACCCCTTTCATAGGTACAGTATACCATGCCAAACCTCACTGCTGCTATATTATGTAGTCAAGCCGTGCAAGATAGAGCTGGTGTAATCTTGTCAGGGTGGCTAATGCTTCAGCTGTAATCGTGTTGAACTTGATTGGTTTAACACTCTCTTTATAATTCCATCCACTGACACGCTATATTAGAGGATGAAGAGCGTTGCCTAATTCGCTTCAATCTTCTTCTTCTTGGAGATGTGCTGTACCCCCTTGAAACATGATTAGATAGGATACCTGCAGGAGAGATGGTTGGCGACTTGAGGTAGGGGATAGGGGGTGGGGGTGGTTGTCACTGTTTGTCACACACAAAAAAAAATATAATTCTTGGTTACTCCCATGATTAAATAGGGCATCTGCAAGAGAGACAATGGTTAGGTTGGCGAATGGAGGTAGGGGTGGGATAGGGAGAAAATTACTCGGGGGTTGGGGGCGATCTAGCCCCGGAAATGCTCAAACGAGCTCTGCAAACTGAAAAGAAGGAGCCCTGGAAATCTCCATTTATTGCAGTGTTATAGCTTATCCAATGTTGCAGATATACTAGGCAGTAAGTTGTGAAAAGTATCCTCAGAAAAATGAACAATATATATTTTTTTGCCTGCCTGAGTTCTGTTTTATTGTTTTTTCAAAGCCTATGTCTTCCAGGTATCAAGGGCAGGTTAAAATTCTTTCCCTACATGTAGGTCTACATTGGATTTCAACTTTATTATAGTCCTGTCATAGACATTGTTTTTGCAGGTGTAAATAATCTGTCTTGCTACAATTTCGCTGCAATAGTGTTATTGTGTGTTCCATATCTGCATGAATTACATGAGTAATGATGAATCAAACATGAAACATGATAGTGCCAATCGAAGACTTAAGGTCAGTTGTGAGCAATGACTGGGTCCAATATTTTATTTCCTTTTCAGTATTTGAGGTGGCTAAGCTTTTAGACTACAGCATAGAATTCAGAAGATAGATGATGAAGCTAATATAGGGCAATCATCTTTATAACTTAGGGCCTATAATATAAAAATAGAAGGTTCTATGTTTTGAAAGATGTGTTACCATTGTGTGAAGAGCGATGATAGACATGACGACTGTTGACAAAGAGTGTTGTAGAGTGACTCCCATATGGTATTTACATCAGTGAATGTCTTGGAAGACTATCTTACGATGATGCTATCCTTCATCCCTCATCTCTGTTTTCATTTTCTTTGTGAGAATTTGGGGTCATCATATGCCCTGCATATAGGCCTACTTGACTATTTTTAATAGTAGCAATCTGAACAGTTCCCGACATAGGTTTAAAGTTAAACTATAATTATAGTACTCGCAGCTAACAATGATTTAATGGGGAAAGTCTATAAAATCAAGGCCATTTTTTACCATTTCTTGAAAGATGTAGATCTGGTATTTAAGCTAAAACCTAGTGATGAAATCTTGAAGTCTAAATGGAGAGTGAGTGCACTATAGTCGCCAACACTGATAAAAGCTCATGTGGGATTATGTATGATTCATGCTTTGAAAAAGACCAGACACCCGGTGGGAATGTCATGTTTATTTTGCTTATTTCTCAGCAGTTATGCATTTTGTACCAGGATGATTTGGATTTGGCACGTATACATTCTAACACTTGAATAGTTATTTTTATTCCATTCGTTTCAAAGTCATCACCGGAACTGGCATTTATGTTTAAACAAAAATCAGTGGTTTCTGCAAAATGTGCAAATTGATGTATTATAGGGCACTTTTTATCATAATTACAATCTCAAGGTGCTTCAGAGCAAATTACAGGGCAAAGAGTGAAAATATAAATTTATGTGATACATTCTTTATGGGGAGATGGGTATCATAGTTCTGGGACCTGCTACATAAAATTTGAAAATAAAAATGGTAATAATGAAACAGCTTTTAATGGGACCCATACTTTAGAATGCCATCTCCTTGAATAGACCTGTGTGCAAGTGTACATGGAGTCTGAAACAATTTGCACAATGGTTTTTACTAGCAATTTCTATAATGAATTTTGCTTTGAGATGCTTGAGCCATAGAGGTAAGCTTCCACATGTAGGGCCTACATGTATCTCCATGCTTGAGCCCAGTGCCTGTGAAACAACTGGAGTCTAGCAGGTGTACTGTATGTGGGAAAGTGATGCCTTGTATTGCACCGCTGTGGCGATATTCAGTGGAATAAGACAAGTCGGTGATAAACCCTCTTAATAACATTAGTGAACTGGACAATACATGCTGGTATGGTGTCCTTCAGGGAATAATCATCAACAAAACCTTGTCCAGTTGATGTTGGTGTTGAAGATCCCAACATGCTGTGATGACCCAGCATAAACTGACCTCTTAGACTGAGATTTATTTTGAAATCATCCAGCGTGAAATATGAGAATATTCAATATAGTACATGGGAGATAGATAGCCGACTCCCAAGCCTAAAGATATTATCATTGGGTGTCATGAAGGATGGCTGAGTGATTTTGGGTTCATAAGAGATTTTGGGTCCTATAGAAAAAATAGCTTTGTAGTATTAGTGCATGCTTTTAAGGAATAAATCAAATATTGGCTTACAAGTGCCATGACAGCACTTCTATCCAACAAAAGAGCTGTATGCCTTTATTCATTTTTTTGTGGTATAATTTCTGGAATTGGATTCTACGTGGCAAACTTTTACACTGTGCCCAACGCTATTTATGAAATAATTGCAAATACTGAATGCAAAATCCATGTCATAATTTCTTTTGGGTATTCAGTGCAACTATTAGTACTAGGCTCTGATTCTGATAATAATGAACATGTGATAATGATACTTGAAATGGTATTCCTAAAAGTGATTCCTAAAACTATTTTTCTTTGCTGTCAGTATTTCTGGAATTGGATTCTATTTTTTTCGAAATTGTTTATTTTGCTCATTGAATTTCTGAGTGCAAAAGCCATAGAGAGATTTCTTTATTTGGGGATTCAGTGCTTCTACAAGTAGGAGTAATATGCTATGATTCTGATAGTTGATAGTCGATAATAATACTTGGGACCAATAGGCCTGTACTTCATTATTACATTCAGATCCAAAGTACATGTATGTTAGCTGTATGTAAGTTAGCCCTCCTGATATTGACTGTATTTCAGGTTGAGCCAAGTAAATGATACTGAGCACCTCGACTTCTAGATTTCTTGTCCAATTAGGTGAGGAGCACATCACCATGTCATACGTGATCTCCCCTATGGCTCCCTCCATTTCAGGTATTTCCCCCCAAGGCTGCACTCTTCTCATCTCTAAGTATGCCCCGGAGGGTGGCAGTTGTCTAGCCGGTTATTAAAGGGGAATCCGTGATAATTAATCATGGAGTATCTCATAGAATCTAAAGTAGCTTCTAGTCTGTGAGATGGTCCTAAGTATTATCAGTCAATTTAGTGCTTCTTTTTAATAGTGTAGTGCTGTACTGGAAAGTCTTCTAATCCAATTTGAGTGCAGGGTGAATACCAAAATGATAGAATGGGTCTGTCGATGTGAATTTGAAGTAATCATGCTATTGAGATTACTTGAAGACACAGATGTCAACAAAACTCTTTAAAAATCCACCATGTCCATGATAGACCTGATATTGTACATGTAGATCTACGTTATGGTGGCTCAGAGGTGGAGCGCCTGACGTGGGTTTGATCTCCGGCCCAGTCTTACCAAAGACTTCAAAATTAGGACCTTCTGCCTTGCTCTGTATTGAGCATTTAGATTGGAGATTGAACAATGATAACATACATGTATGTAGCACCCTGCTGGTAGAGCAGTTTCATAACTAAAGAGGCTAGCTTGGACCCTGGGTATATAAATAAAACTTTATTGTTATACATGTAAGTATGATTAGTAATGCAAGCAAACAACCCAGAATCTGCTAGGTCCATGATAGACCTGTTATGATTTGGTGCATGAAGCTGTTCATGTCACTGTTACTGTTACGGTAGTGAAAATTGCTATTCACTGACAAGTTGTCATTTACTGACAAATTTAATAATTATCCTTGGTTTTTGATATGCTGAGAAGCACTGGTCATCACCTGTTTCTATGGTAATTGCCAGAGCTTGATAATGATATGTTTACTTGGGCTGGCAACTTCTATGAAAAGATGTCCAGGTATAGGAGACTCTTTTTCACTTTAGCCTAGCCTCCCAGACCAGACATCCCTGTGATGCAATGTACAGTAAAACAAGGCAATCTTTGACCTCATTAAGGACAGGGTCAGACTAAGCCCAATCCCCTTGGGGCTCAGATAGAGTGACCTATGGTGAGATCACTATACCAACACCAAACATTGTACAAATGATTAGCAGGTGCTGCAGCCCAGAGCCACTTTTTCATAGATTACCATCTTGGGTTTTATAACTACTTCTGGTGTTATGAAAATTTTATTGTCTTGTAAATCTTGGACATGATCTATAATCAGCTCAAAATGTGGATAATTTACAGTGTATTCTTTGGTCTATATGAGAAGATTTCCATTCTAAAAGGCAGCACAGGTGTGTCATGCACTGTAGTAGGCTCAAGAGTTATAAAGATACAACTTGGATTTGACCATTCAGTACAATGAGGAAAATATATGTAGGCATGCTTACATCAGTGGGTGATACAGTGTAGCCTACATTATATCTTCCAGTCTAATACCTGGATCACATTTGCTCTATGGCGTCTGTACGGCGAGTCGAAAAAACAGCCGTTTTAAAATGTTTTGTACCAGCTGAATATAGGTGGTTTGAATAAAAATGAATAAAACGGCTGTTTTCGACTCGCCGTATAGCAAACGTGACCAAGGTATTAATAGACTCAATCAGTGAGACCTTGATAATCTGTTGTTAAGATTGTACGCTTGAAATATTTTAGGTCAATTTGGATAATATAAATCGGCTAATGTATGTCCTAGATGTTTTTTTTTTCATTGTTGAGAACCAAATAGGTGAAAAGATTAGGGAATTCCTCTCTGCCACCCCACCCCTCTCTCTCTCTTTCTTTTTGTAGGGGGATGCAAAAATTCTCAGGTACGTAATGCAAGCTCAGAGCAGAAGCATATATATATTTTCAATTGAACCCCCACCCTCCCACAAAAACTTGCTTATGGCTTTAATAATTTGTACATTGTATTAAAACTCAATCAGAAATAAATGTGCTTGTTGGCACAGTTTGTAAAGTAGGATATTTATCTTCCAATATCTCATGGCATTAATTTCATTTCATATTTTGAATCACTATCAGTTTTACAAATCTATTTTTGAAATGCCATTGTACATTGGCAGCTAACAGGATTATGGTTACCCACAATCTCTGCTGTTATGTTTTCAAAACTGATCCAGGGAAAATGTTTGACATTGAACAAGACTGACAAGTAATTATATAGGGATAAAAATATTCTTGCTTTCCTCAGAAGTGAGACAATATTTTTGTGATACAATGCCAGGAATGTGACCCTCTCCCCGATCCCTAGTCCCACCTCATTCACTCCGGTGTTGGTGAGGAGGAAGCAAACAGACTCTATGCTCCCGCTGTCTGAGGGGCGTGACCCTAAACCGCAAATATGAAATGTCTTCCAGAGTTCCTGCCACTCTTCAAACTCCTGGACTTTTGCAAGAATTTCATATGGTAAACGTGGCTTTTCCAAGAGTTTGATAACAGTTGCTGCCCAAATATTTTAAGAATATGTTATGGAAATGATAACTTTGTTGGTGCAATTATAGTGAAGTGATCATCACAAAAAAGTGTCTTAAAAAAGGAGCGAGAATAATTAATTTCAAAAGCAAATTTGGGTCTCTCTTTGCACTTTTATTTAAAAAAAAATATTGACTACAATAATTGCATTGGAATACTATATACATGTAGTAATCATTTTCTATACTAAACATTTCACCTACATGTAATTTAGTTTTGTAATATTTTTGGTTTAATTTTAATGTTTTCCCACCCCAATCAGATTCCTCTCTTCCTTTCTTTGCCTGCTATTTCCTTTTCCAAATTTGTTGTTTGCGTTTTCCTCTCTTCTCTTCTCCTCCCTTACTCAACTTATCTCCTTCCATTTTTCTCTTCCCTCACTCCATCACACCTCTTTATCATCTTTTTCTCTTTTTCAACTCACTACCATGCAATTTCACTTAAAGCTTTTAAATCCACTAATCATTCACTGTCACTTCCATAACACTGGCTACTGCATCAAATTTTCCTCTGTTATTGTAACATTATGAGTTCTTTTTCTCACCAAAAGAGGAAGAGATATAAAAAAATTTCTTTTAATGGGATTCTCGTTTTATTATGTTTTCACAATCATTGTTATTTTGTTATTGTCCGTTTTGTAAACTCTGGGCTGGTAAAAGGAATGAAATGTAAATTCCCCTTTTTGAGGCGGAGCATTAAAAAGGGAAAGATGGGAACGGAAGTTGGTTGGTTGCTCTTTAGGGTTGGACCATGCCTGCCAAGTCTGGATGAAATTGCATCTGATAGGACGATGGTAGCCCGCTGCGGACCTGACCCTCACCTGCTGGGGTGCTGCCTTCTTAAACTCCTTCATTACCTCTCCATCTCACCACTTCTACCTTTTCTTTGCCCAATCTTGTCCCCACTTGTGCATCTTTTCCCTGCGAGGTGCATCTTTGTAAACTCTGAGGATCTGATTTCAGGGATTGACGTAGATAGGGTCAGGTATTTCTCTGTGGTTTTGAGTCAACTCTTTACTTTTTTTAATTTTACAAACATTGAAAGGTTCTGAAAGTCATATTTAATATGGTAGGTCAAAAGAGCAATGATACAGTTGATGTAGTGCAGACCAGTGATTTCAATACAATGCCATTTGGATGAATAATAATATGGAAGGTTATTAAGCCAAGACCGAGAGAAAGAGAAGAGGGAAAGAGAGTACAAGGGAAGGGATCATCTGAAGGGAGTGTTAGCTCCTTGAAAAAGAAATCATTTTATTATCATTTTAGATTTATACAATCATTATTAATAATAGTAGGCCTATCATGGTTGAGGTTGTTTATTTTTTAATTACTATTATACTAGTACTAGAAGTAGGCCTATAGGCCGGGGTGAACATTCAGGCATTTTTAATCTCGAGCCCTAGCAACTGACCGGCCGATGAAAACAATTCACTAGCGACCCGTACAATGCGGCGTTTTGGCATGCTTACAATTTATAATACATGAACAACACATTCATACTTTGTGCTGAACGTCGTGATAATCAATTTTACCCATTTCGTTATCTGGAAGTTTATGAATCTTTCTAATTTTTTCAGTGCTGTTTCTGACATTATTTCATTGTGTTTCTTATACTTTGTTTTCATCACACTAAGGTCAGTGCTGTTGTCATTATTAAGCGGATGTGACACCACTCCGCCCCTGCCTTTCCTTAAAAAAATGTATGATCTGAGACTGAAGTAGACATCACAAATAATTTTTTACAGTCTTGTCTTTACAGTAAATTCTATATTTTGCTCAACGAACATACATGTACAGTTGTATGCATGTTATGTAGTGTATGTGCAACAAAAGGGAGAGTAGTGTCTTCCGAATGGCTTCAGCCAGGAATTCTTTTGTTTTTAGAATGTATTACCCGGTAAACAAACAGGATGAGTGGGAATCTATTATCTATACAGAGATTGACAGGAAGTATTATTCTCTGGTATGTGATGGAGACAATGGTATCGATAATGGTTCAGCGGATAGCAAGTCGGCAGTGACTAATCGAGAGGGTCAGAGCTTCAAATGTTGGTTCGCTTCAGTCCCAATATAGAGGTGTAATATTTTCCCCCATCTTCTGAGCAATTATCTTTGCCACATGTATTCTCATTATTTAGTACTATAAGGATTTCTCAAATGTACACTTTTCATACAACTGTGATGTGAAATGTGATTAATAAATGAATGTGTTAAATTTCTTCCTCTAAAAGAAAAAAAATATATAAGCATTGCTGAAACTAAATCATGAACATACATGTCCAACTGTCCTAAGCTAATGCCAAGGTTGAATACATTTAACAATTTTAATTAGTGAAATGGGTGTCGTTATTAGCTCATTTGCAACAGGCTTCCATGATTTTGAACTATGTTTCAAAACCTTGATATGGTAACTATTGTAGTATTACTACCACATTATTGGGGCTCAGTCACTGATAAAATTCAAGATTCTCATGGCAAAGTTACCTTTAAAATTAGATTTTATGCAACAGGGACCTTATGCCCTGGAAAATCTCTCCTGGGATCCTTTTTTTCCTCACCGTATCTTTTTTTTTTTTTGGGGGGGGGGTGTATTCAACTAATTTACGGTTACTCAAGTGGATTCAATTGTTAATTGATCCATTGTTTAAAGTAAGCAATGACACCTAAGGCTTGAAGATGCTGCTTGACTTCCATTCAAAATGATCTATGATGACTTCTTGTTTCACCTCTCGTAAACCATTATCAAATTATCACTTATATATTAAAGTTTCATAGTTGGGCTTTTAATACACATTTAACTCAGCGCATGAGTTTGAGGTGAGCTTGCAGTGCTCTTGACAAATAAACTTAATAAAGTGATTCCAACTTCCTTGATGTAGGATATGAACTCTTTTGAATTGAATGTTCACGTTCAGCAAGTGATCAAGTGCTAGCAATATACTTATATTCTATATTGCATTCAGTACCCAATGATCAAAGAAGCAGTCTGTAATTTCATACGGTTGCTGTTTTAAATGTCTTCCTAAACATTTGATGAAGGCCCTACATTTCTGCAGAAAGGTGTGGGCATGGATTTTTTTGTTGTCTGGCGTTCTACATGTCAGAAGGTTCTTTCACACATGCCTATCACAAAATACATGGCAATTCATAGAACTTGTTCAGGCATCAAGATACCTGTATTTTCAATTATGCATTCACACTTGCCTAAACCAGATGAATTCCCCATACTTTTGAGCCAGCAACGAAATTCCCATGTTGCTGTAGCTAATGATGCAAAGACTTTGCTGTACTTCAAAAGTTCTTCTAATTTGCCCTTATACACTGTAAAAAATGCTGTTTAGATTTGTATAGTTTAAACCTGTCACTCTAACAACTATTTGTAAACTTTTCCAAGTTATTTAAACTTTGAAGCAAGTTGTTAAAATTTGTAAACAAGTTTACAAAAATTAGAGTTACAGACTTAAACAAAATGCTTCAAATTTTAAACAGCATTTTGACAGTGTACTGTGAACATCTCCACAACCTTTGTGATGCCCCTGCGAAAATATCTTATCTTAATCTTGAAAACTATAAGCATATTTTTATAGATATTTCATTTTGGGGATATTACAAGTACTTTGCTTTCACACTGGCAAAATACTGGGGAGTATTTTATGAAATACATGTAAATATTGATTGTTTACTAACAGTTGTTATAAGCTACTGAAATGCTTGCATCTGATTGGCTCAGAGCAAATTTGTCAGTAAAAATAAATGACAGGGATGCTTCATGGAACACTCCCCAAGGTTTTCTTTTTATCTGGCGGATGTGAAAGCACTCAGTACTAAATATACCAGCAAAATATTGTTTTTATGAGGTAAATGTTGGAAGATTTGGTTACTGCAACCATAGGCCAATGGATTGAGAGGAAAAGGATAGATAATCTGGCTGGTAAGGTTGTATGATACCATGATATCTACAAGTACAAGGAGAAAAAGAGAATAGTTTGAGCAACCAGGAACTCGGTATTAGATTATCACTCGGTAATGATAGGATGACCTGGGATGCAAACCATGACAGGATTCTCTTTTCTGTTCTTTTTTTTTTCGTCACTTCCTGATTTCTACAACTGCATTATTGAGCAGGAAAATTTGGCATTCATTGGTATTCATATCAGTGGAATACCCTAATTGAATACAAATTGATATAGAGTTATTAAGAACCAACACCAATCTGTTTTTTCATTCATCAATATGTCAAATTTCTTGATATTGAATAATGATAATAAAAATAGGCATGCATAATGATTTTTAAGAGTTTTTAATTCAAGTAATTGTTGAAATTAAACCCTCTGTCAGGTTTTGGTAAAAATTTCCCCTCCTCCCAAAGAATGTGAACGTTATTCCATTTATGCATTGCATAAATGTCTAGGCATATGTCCTAATTTTACTCTGGTGTGAATAAATATGAAAAAAAAAACCCAAACAGTTTTATTAGAGGTATTTTGTAATTTACATGAAAATTTATTTGGATCCCTACCAAAATAAGAATAACTGCATATATGTGTTTTTGTTACATTTTGGTTTATACTCCAAAACCATTCTCATTCTCCAGAATGGAATGGACTACTAGTAAACATTTTGGGATGTTATCTTTGCCTGTATCATTGTGACATAGGCCTACATGTATGTAATTACCGAACTAGCCAGATAAGGATCTTATTAAAGAAATACTTTAAAGACAAATAAAAACATTGAATAGAGGGTGTAGAATTGTTCTTACCAAGAATCAATGGATAACAAAGGAGATTTAATGGGAGTGTACTTCTGTAAGATTGGAATGTTAAATAATACTTCAATATAATTCACATGATTATTAAACTTTTACCAAAGCTTTATGTGGGCTTTAAAATGTTTTGAATTTCAGTGAGTAGTTTTTTTGTACAAATGTTGAACATATCAAATAGGTCCAAAGAATGCAAGAATCACACTACAGTCCTAGTTTGTTATGACATATAATGGATTCCTTTCAGTATGAAGAAATTATTCACATGGATAATCAACAATTTTGGTTTCAGGTTTTGGCCGGTTCTCAACATTGATGAAAGGTTAATGGCTAATAGTTTGTTGGGTCATTAAGTTTGACTAATGTTCATCATTACTGTCAGCATATTATTTGCAATGAATCTCGGGCTAGTTATGTGTGGCTTTTAGTCTGCCACCCAGATTCATGCTAGCAGTTTGGAATCGTCCCATTCAATGTACACCTACATTCTGCAGGGTTCATGTAGAAGCGGACATCCTAGGGGTGGATGTTGTTTGGCAGTTGTGGCTGTGGAAGTCCTACCCAACTCACCCTTGTATATCCTGTTTTTATATCCGATGGTGTATTTTATGCTTAAGTTGACATAATGACTTGGTTGGGAGTTGAGACTCAATGGTAAAAAAAGCTTCCAGTGATTCTTCCTGTGTTATTCAAGAATATCCGGTAGCTACTGTTGGTTTACCATGGGCAAGGAGAAGCCTTTTTGGAGTAGAATACATACCCACTGATCAGACTCCTTATTGCCTGTTACATTCTGTTGTATAACAGCAATGCAAAGAGCTTTGAATGCTGTCTGTTGTAAGGTGAAAGTTTGGAGTCTTTTGAATTGAAGAAAAAAGTTGAATTATTAACGAATTCACTCCTTAGTCCGTGTGAAGGCATCGGTTCTTTATTTTTTCGTCATTAAATCCCATATATTATAAATAATCATTAAATCCAACCAGCTATTTATTGGGAACAAGAATGTACATCTTTATTATGTGGGTGGAGCTGAAAGAGGAGTCCTAGTTTTATTGATCCATGAAATGAGGTGTGAAGACCCTGGTATCACCCCTCTGAAGAAGCTATCACACCAGCTCAGTTTCACAAGACATATCATGATGACATTTGATGTTGGAGCTGATAATTGAAGGGATTAAGTGTGAAATTCCTAGGACATCTTGAAGGGTACGCACAAACTCATAGTGCTGAATTAGAATATTTAGGCTAATGTTATTTTTTAATGCCAGTTCGTTACTCGGCTGAGTTTGTTGCTTTCCCTTATATCTTGTGTGAAGGAGCCCGTTAAACCTAAATGCATTCCTGTCATGTATCATGGCATCAAGGAACCCAGACTTAATAACATGATCTTCATCACCCCCTTGCTCTCCACAACATTGATAAATCCATCGGCATTCTTTCTTTCTCTCTCATTCTCATTGGATATTAATGATGGATGTATTTATTTTAGGGCAGGGTGAGGATTTATTATCAGGCTCTGATTTCTTGTGGGGGGTGAAGTGACATTACTCAATCCTATGCCTGATTTACTATGTGAAATGAATATTGCATGGTTGATGGAGACAAGGTATCTTAGCAATGAACAATATTCTGCATCTATTAGATCTCTCAAAATGATTATGATTAAGGATAGGAGGGAATGTTTGACAACAAAACGATTCAGCCTCGTTCAAAGACATATTAAAATCTCTAGCGATTAAACACAACTCCAAATATCACACGCAACTTGATTTTCAGTAGCTACCTCTCTCTCAATGTGTTGTTTGATAAATGAAGCAATGACCGTTTGAAGGATGACATCAGGGAGGTGTCTTAGCATCAAGGCCAACCCTTCTCATTGATAAAACCATGGACCTACTAAAACAGGATACACTGAGATCAGGGGTGAACAGATGGAGTCAACATCACTATCAAACTCTCAAGGAACTGCTCCTGAAATTGGGTCAAAACTCTCACAGGAAAAGCCCCCTTGTTGTTTCATTGTCTCGACCTGATCGAGGAGTCCGTTCAGTCAATCACAATTATTTTCATTCTTCAGTTGCATGAAATTCAGGCAGGCATTTTATAAGGAATTTTCTCTCCCAGGCAACCTTGATTTCAACCTGAGGGCAAAAGACATGAATGATAAAAAGGAATATTCAACGAATGATATATTTTGCTATTTCATTTTGTTTACTTGCACTACCATAGTCTATTCCCATCTCAAGGATGTGATTTGTTTGGCTGGCTGCCTACTGTTTGAGGAGTATCAGCCTCCAGAATGTAGAGTAAAGCTAATGAGGTGTGGTCAAACAACAATATGCTATACTATTACGCCTCTCTTGAATTGCACTGAAGTCATATGAGTACATATATAGCTCACACAACTTTTTAATAAATCATTACGAAGGCTTGAGTGTGGCTATTTTTAATTTATAAGTAAAACCCCCTTAGTTCCCTGTAGTCATCCTTGTAACTTAAACAAGTAGACATCTTTATGCCGTTGAAAATACATTTTACTCCCCATGAAAGTCTTCTGTTTGTTATGACTGCAGGTATTATGAGCTACCATATTGGCTATAGTGTCATACTCACAGTATTACGATCCTCTAAAAATACTCTAGTACTAACCTGCATACAACTAGGGTGATTGAGTTATCTCATGAGTACACGTTCACACTTCATCAAAGGTGTGCTGTGCCCATTATTATCATCTACTACTAATGATAATGCCTCATATTGCGGCCAAGGGTGAAAAAAGAAGGGAGAAGAGAAATGAGGGAAAATAGATCCGGTCCTGCCGAGAATCTAGATTGCACATACTTGAGATGTGAGTCAGCCCTGTATTTTGGCAGCGAAGAAAAAAAGAAAAGATGGAGGGTATGACGGCATGAGCCTTTAGTAAAATCCATGGAGTTTGACAGCGGGTATTATTATGAAGCCAGACAGTCGTTGATCCATGACATCCACGGCTTTAGCCTCAAGGAATTCATTAATAATGCATTTCCTTGCTCTGGTTAAAAAAATATATTCTCAACAACCTGACCAAAGACTAATTTTGCCCTCTTTCCACGAAGTTGTGATGGCGTTTTCTTTTTAATACCTGAATGCTACATACACGTATGAAAGCATAATATTAGCAACCAAAGGACTGGCAGCTTAATGTCCTCTCCGAGGGACATTGGGATTTCCCATGCGATTGGCTAGAAATCAAGCTGCATATTATAATTGGTACATTTACAAAGACCCCTTGATCTGGTCCCATGTAAGATAGTATAGGCCTCATGATTCATGTAACTTTGACATCTAATCTTAACTTCCATGGTAACTATTCCGAACAGCAACTCAAAACCAAGGAATCTGAAAATTACCACCGGATGGCAAAGTTACCATAGCTGTAAATTTTTGTGCAATGAGGCCCTTTATTTCACTTTGAAGCGCCCTTTCGGGCCGTCATCGTCTCCAGTCTTTTCTTGCAGTTACCTTTATCTTGAAGATTTGAGATACAGCATCATTTGTAATCAAATGAGAAGAGTGTGGATGTTAGCATTACTGACAACAGGACCCTTGCAATGGGATACTTCTGCCACGCCCATTTAGGATGAACTGTAGCATGGGTGAAAATCCTAGCATGGTATAAGGCCTACTTTATGCATCACTGTTGATAACGATCCAGTTTGATTGCTTATTAGAATGGCATCTATTAGTATAGAAAAAGAACAGTATCCTGTTTGGTAAGGCCCAAAAGATCAGAAAGGGGAGCAGTAGGCCTACTCACTAGATCACCAGAATGCGCAGTACAGTGTTACCTTAATTTTCTAAAGTCAGGGGTCAAGTCTGAAGCTATGATAACAATTCATTTCTTGTCACTGGGCGTACATGCCCGAAGCATACCCAGAGAGCCATTCAAGCATGATTGAATAGGTTATTTTGATGAAAGCATCTCAGATGTGAAGCATAACTTGCTTGTGTGCAATATGGCAGGGGTTTATCCTCTGTAATGAAGATACGATTCTTATGGATGAAGAGAGCAGGTGGCCAGATTGCATGTTGGGTTCATCCGAATTGCCCCTATTCCATAGCTTTAATTTTGATATCTGCCAGTTTCACGTCTTTAAAAAGGCATGTAGGCCTATGAGGTATTGGATGTGACAAGTCTGATGCATTGGGTATGAATTGCTTATACCTTGGTCACATTTACTCTACGGCGGCCGTACGGCGAGTTGAAAACAGCCGTTTTAACATTTTTTGTACTAACTACATATAGGTTGTTTGAATTAAAATCAATAAAACGGCTGTTTTTGACTTGCCGTATGGCCGCCGTAGAGCAAATGTGACCAAGATATTAATTGTCAGTGGTTGGTAGAAAATATAGGCCTGCCCCTGTTAGGCTGCGTTTATGCGACCTCAAGCCAGAATCATGATTTGAATCATGATTTGAATCATGATTCAAAACACAAACATGAATCACGATATCACAGAATCAGCGTTTAGACGACCTTCATTCCAAAGCTGTTTCTCCTCAGATTCGGGCCAATCCAGTGCGCATCACTAGTGCGCAGTTTGACAGAGGAAGTTTTTCGCACGTGTTTCGGCTCTCGAAATATATTTTGCTTCCAGAATTCAACCTAAGTTTACTTCTATCATATAGGGTCCATATGCTTCTATTCATCTTGTTAGTTAATCCAAAATGGTGTTCGGAAGTGAATTTCAGCGTAGATCCAATTTAATATTGACACTCTATACTCAACAACAACTGAGATCATTGTCTGTCCAGTTAATTCATTTACTAGAACTTGAAGTTGAAGACATGACCAAAAAATGAAAAGTAGTGGACGATGCGAAGACCAACACAGAATTTGAACATGACAAGAAATGCATGCAGAGTAATCATGTACATACAATGAGCACATAGAGAGCCTTGAGCTTGGCAAGAGTCAAACCGAAAGCCGTAGCCCGACACAGTGAGGTCATAAATTATAATCATGATTCAAATCACGATATCGTTTATTCGAACATTTTCGTACGTGATTCTGCAGAAACGTCTTTCCAAACGCCCCTTTTTTCGTGTTTCATGTTTGTGATTCTAATCATGATTATATTCAATTTCGACTAAACGCAATCGTGATTCTGCAGAATCATGATTTGAATCATGATTCGAATCATGATTATAGGGTAAAAAAGTGGCGGATAAACGCACCCTTAGCCTCATTCATTGTAATGCAATGAGCTTGTTTCCATATGTTGGAATGTTGATGCTGATTAAAAAAAAAAAGAAGATAAATCTTGGGACTAAACTATTTGCTTCTATTAAACAAAAGATGAACCCATCGCCATGCAAGCTACATACAGTGTAGGCCTATAGTTCTAGCGCTAGGACTCTGAGGGATTGTACACAAGTTGTATAGGCCTTGATACAAACATGCTACTGTGCACGGAACTAATGAAGAGATTTGATTCCTTCATACACTGTGTGTCCATGTGTGTAGCAACCCCATTGCAGACTGTCAGTGGTTGTTTTCATTACTTGACCTCAAATGACCTCCATACCATTGTTAGCATACTTGGCTGGGCTCTTGTGGTTTTAGGTCCTAGGCCAGGGGTTCTCAAACTTTTTCTTTGAAGGGCCAGATGAGACTCCTTGTAAACCTGAAAGGGCCAGGGTGAAGTGGATACTTATTTAAAAAAATGTGCAATCTGGCCCTTATTTTGGAGTATTTAATCCAACAAATTTATAACAGTTTCATATGGAACGCAGGTAAAAATAGAAAAGATTTCAAAATACAGCGAGATTCAATATAAATGATAACAAAATTGTAGTACTTTGTTAAAAGGAATCTAGATTGTATCTATACATACCTGGTATTGGGGTCACAGATAATGGCTTGAAGTATCAATATTTTTTTTTGTCAAAGTAGAAGGAATAATAGAGCATGTCTGTTGTAGAATCTAACAAGGATAGTCTCCTAGTCACTTTCAATATGGGGAAAGAGACAGTCTGTCAGCAACAAGTTGCTTGAACCTTGACACAAAAGGTGTAATTGCCAGACGAAGGCACTGATGCAAATGTTCACTGGTCAAGCAGGGGCGGGGGGGGGGGGGGGGCAGCCCCCTCACTTTTTTTCCAAAACCATGTACAAAAACGGAAAAGTGACCATATGATTGTGATTTTTTGCATGGCCAACCCCCCCCCCCCACTTTGAAAACCGTTCCGCGGCCCTAGCCTGTCAAGGTACTAACTTCGGTTAGTTAGTTCTTTATAATGTTCATTGTGGAAAATGCACTTTCGCACCTGTATGTATAGATCCAAACATGGTGAGAACAGCGCTGGTCAACTAATAAGAAAGTAGATCGAACAGACAGAAAAGACTTCACTAAACTTTTTATTTGACTGCCATTATACGGTTAGGTCGACATGGATACACGATGTAATCATATTGAGCTATGTTTCATAGTGTGACTTAAAAGTGATTAAAAAACCCAGAGTCTCGCGGGCCGGATTGAGAAGCTCCGCGGGCCGGATCCGGCCCACGGGCCGTAGTTTGAGAACCCCTGTCCTAGGCCCTTGCTCTCCTCTCCTCTACCCCTCCCTCCACCTTCAAAAGACTTCCAAATTGAATTTTGTTATGTTTTCATCAGGGAATTGATAACAATTCCCTGATTTCATGATAAAATATAGGTTTACAAGGAGAAAAATTATGTGGAGGAGGCACTTGATTTTGAAGTACAGTAGATATAATCTGATAGCCATTGGGCTGAGTTCTTGAGAATTTTGTCTGAGGTCCTTAGCTCTCCATAGGCTAGCTCCTTACTTTATATAAATTATTTGTCTTTTGGTTTATGTTGAAATGTTTTTTTTTTGCAGGCTGCAAGGAGAAATAGGCATAAATGGAGGATAGTCCATACATTTTGAAGTGGATATATAATCTGATGATAGCTTGATATTATTTGATATAGGTCCTGTATTGTATAATCCTCATTTATACTGAGGAAAAATATCTTGATTTTCAAATGAAGACAACTGTAAAGCTTTGCTTTATGTACATGTCAGACTGTTTTAGATCAAGATCTAAAGAATGAAGAACACTTAAACAATTACACATGATATTAGATTATTGCTCACTTCAACTGCACGAGCCTATAAACTTTAAAATTGTCATTACTCTGTCCATATGACTTGACTGATTGCCATGTAGGCCTATAAAACATTTAAAACACATAAATATAATATTATCCAGTTGTTGTGTTAACCTGTGAATCTGGATATGCCGTTGATGGCAGCAGAAACTCCTTTAATGGCAGGCTAAGTATAGCCCAAGACATTTTGCATTTGGTTCGCAATCCATCGACACATTATTGCACTTGGTATATTCTACATTTGCACATGTGCCTACTTTGTCACGTATCATCAGATTCTGAACTGTGCAAAATGCGTATGGACTGAGGTAGACAGAACAGTTGTGTTTTCATGGTTGGATACTGATTCTTGGGCTACAGTTGTTTCCAATTAAAAGAAACAGAGAGTATCCTTTGAAGACATTTACCTTTAAAGTACCAAGTTTGCAGAAGACTCTAATGATCCTTTGGCACAATATATTTCATGGTGATTAAATTTATCTTAATAACATAGTTAATAATGTGATGGTTTTCTCTTTGCTAATTTTAGAAAAAAAGTATAATCATCGCTGAAATTCCAATTTTTAGTGTAGGCCTATGCTTGGTCACATTGCTCTACCTGTGTTTGTGAACAATATCAAAAGTCATGAATGTGAAAATTGGTGAATATTTAGAAGAACAAAATTCTGAATATATTTTAAAACTTTTGAAATATTGGTTTTTATATAATAATTTAATTAGGTCTACCCCAAAAGTAGTTGTGTAATATGTTTGGAAAGATGAAAGATTGTCCATTCACAATCACTCTTGTCCATTGGGTGGTATATTATCATCCCAGACAACAACCCTTAAAAGGGAAGTTCATCCTTTAATTGGAAATCAATCAACATATTTGGAATAAGAGTGTAGGTCTGCTGTGGAAGTCCCCAGGTCAGTATTCTTAGCTACCACTGTTGACCAGAGGAACCATGATGGTCATTAAGTATTGTTTACTGTCCAGGGTATCCATGGTAAACACTGACCAGTGATAAACACCAGCCCTGATAAACACTGACCAGAGATGACCACTGAGCTAACTTGGGATGGTGGCTAAGCCTGTCTTTTTTTAAAGACTTAACTGTGCACCCATTTTGCCCTTTATGAGACCCCTTCTGTGGTCACTTTTAATGTAATTTATATACAGTGTAGTAAAGTGCTTGATGATGAGAATTTAGAGGCAATGGCAGGTTAGGCTAAATAAGATTGCTTTCCCCATAAACCTAACTGACATACCCTCCCCCCCAAAAAAAGTGGCTCCAACTGACCCTTATTTTGATACATTTTCCAGCCTTTTTTAAAAAACAAATTAAGTTGATTCAAAATTTTGCAAATTGTGGTAGAATATTGTCCATATTGCTATCAGACGAGTCTTTTGACTAAGCAACCTGCAATGATATAAAAATAGCTCAAGGAGCTCTTTCATATCATGCCTTAAAAGAATAATGACTGACCCTATATTTTTGCTTCGTTATGGCAATCAAACATTTTAAAGGCCGTATTGGAGACTTCAATATCTGATTCTGATGGCATGAGGAGAAAGTCAAGATTTAATTCATTGGAAAAAAAGATAAAGGAAGGTGTCATGAAATCACAGCAAAAATTCAAATCACAGAAATTCTCAGCAGTGATATTACAAATGAAACGAACTTGAGTAAAGCAGTTCTCAGCTTTTCTTCATGAAGCATAAAATGTATCTATAACACTGCAGGCCAGTTGAGAAGTCCATCAGGGAATATCAGTATGGATTTGATAGATGAGTCAGGATTATGATGAAAGATGCTGATGATGTGCTTCATGGGAGGGTGATGCCTCTCCTCAAATTCACCTAATTTATATCTTCTCTCAGCCCCCGAGACAGCTCGACTACAAGCAGTAATAGAGTCCTCGTCATCAGTGTTTATGAAGCAGTGAACCTCCCTGTCCAGAAGATGGTGGATACATGTTGAGAAGATGCGCTAGATTGTTAATTATTGATTTCATGATAGATTTGTCAGTTGCATCTCTTGGCATCCACACCCACCCCTCTTCGTGTACAGAAACACAAAATTATACAAGAATGTACCCATAAATCATTGTGGGGGGGGGGGGCTGAGGAGAGGAGAAGTGCCCCCCTGTCTTTTGAAATTTGTACAGATGCCTGTGGAGAGGGTCGCCCCCCCTTGATAGACCATAAATCTCACGATTTTTCCTGCTCAGAAGATTGTGAGTACAAGAAGAGAATTTGCGCTAGATTGTTCATTATTGATTCCTTGATAATGATAGATTGTCAGTTGCATCTCTTCGCATCCACCACACTCCTCTTCACATACAAAATCATACAAGAATGTACCCGTATGTACCCATAATCATTGTTGATGATCTGGGTGGGGGCGGGTGCTGGGAGGAGGGGAAGTGTCCCCCTGCACTTTGAAATTTTTACAGATGCCTGAGGAGAGGGTCACCCCCCCCCCCTTGATAGACCAAAAATCTAATGAAATCACCACCTATGCCCATGTTGCAGCCTTATGATAATAATCTTCCTTTCTTTTAGCCCCTTTATTCCCTTTTCTGGCTAAGTATATCAGGATATTTCATCTTAATAAATGGAAACCACTGTTATGATAGGAATAGAATGTTACCTGGGATTTATTTTTAACAACCCCCCCCCCCCCTTTGATGAATGTTCCCCCACAAATCCATTGTAATGTAGCAGTTGTTTAGTGAAAGTCATGAAATATTGCAGGTAGAATTTTTATAATAATAACAAGAGGCCTTATTTTGCCCTCCCTATTTTGCAGAGAGTATTGGGGAAAGAGCTAGATTTATTTGCCTGTGTGTGACACTGACAGTTGGTATGTGCTTGTGGTTTTATTCCAGCTACGTATTTTTTCCGGATAAACATGACATATCATTTCACAATAGACGTATATATCAAGCTCTCAACATAATTCAAGAGAGTTTTTCTGTACATGATGAGGCCACTTGAGAATAATGACAGGCGCATGCAATGAAATCAGTATGCACATATATGGACATGTATGCAGAATTTCAGTCATTCTTTTTGGTTTGATGATTTCACTTAAGTGGTATTCAATGGTCTCGACAAAATGGTTAAACCCCACAAGTTTTAAAACCTGAATCAGACCCCCACTTTTCAGTCAAATTAACCCAACATTGCTTCTACTAAATTCACAGATGCAGTGAAAATGTTTGATCCAACACCCCCTGAACCCCAAAAGGCAAAAAAAAAAATTGGGAAAAAATAAAACAGACCCCAATTTGATTATGATTGTTGTGGTTGCCTCTGTTTGTCATTGCCTGCTACTGATTTTGTTTTCATCATATCATACAAGTAAGCACATGGATTTCATGTCAATTGTGCCTTATTAATTCTAGAGTTAAAGTCATGTTAAACGCAAATGTGTGGGCTCTTTCATGTTTAACCCATCAAATTCATGGAGTTTATCTCCATGATCCAGCCATGACGATCTGTGTTAGTAATCCAACCGAGTCTTGCTCTGCAGTGGTACACACAGCAAACTCATTGGTTCCAACCCACACAGTGGTCGGTACTCCATACGTTTACACCACACTCAATGCAACTCAGTCGTGACCTTGGTTCGGGTCATCAGCAGAGGTCGCATGAATGTCTTCAAGAACATGGTTTCTAAGGAACATGGAAGGTCTTTGTCAAAAGTGAAACTCTGAGAACTTTGGAATGTTGGATGTTAACTTTGAGGCCCCTTTTTCTGTTTAGATCTTGTCTGGGTTAGTCTGCAGTTATTCAGACCAATATCAACTTTATTTAGAAGGATGTCTTTTTATATTGATTTTTCACTTCTTAGTTTACCCCCTTCCAGGCCACCTAGTCTTTCAGCATATATCAGAAAGTTTCAGCGACAGATGATATTTGAAACAACTTTTTTTTCCTTTTTTTTTTGGGGGGGGGGGGGGGCCTGTGCTAATATTAAAAACAGATAAACATGTATTGCTGGAGAATGAATATGAAGCATCTGTTGAAGGGACCACCATATATTTTTTAAAGAAAACATAAATAATATACTTTAATGATATAGATGCCTATAGTGGTAAATTTGAATCCTCACATTCAAAATACATGTCTTGATTAGCAGTTGTTTGACTCATTTAGAATTGAATTAAGAAGTTTCAACATTTTCAAAATTTCAGCCAGAGTGACCTGTTCATTCCATCATCCCATATGTCACAATGTGCGTCGATTTGACAGAGATGTTACATGTGCATGCTTAGTAGTTGCATAATATCACATACTATTTCTCATTAAAGTAATTAACTTATTTCCCCTCTCAACAACTGGACCGTGTGATTGTCTGTGGACAGACATAGAAGTTGGAAGAAACGCTTGCTGAACATGTGTAGTTTTCAACCGCGAGAATATGGGGGGGGGGGATGACTCACTGTTACTTGTACTGTGACTGAGACGGAACCGCATCAAGCCCATTCATGAATCCACTCTTGCATTCAACCATTCTCACCAACAGCATGCCAGCCAAGCCTTGTTTCAGACCCTTTTAATAAATTTTATATCAAATAAACTAGGGGAACTTGGAGTTGATGGGACTCGAGTCTACTTCATATTCTACAGGTCTTAAATTCACCAAAAAATGATGTGATGATATTTTGGAAGCAAAATATTGATGGTAATATACGTTACCATTTAATGTAGAAAAAGTGAAGAGTATTGTTGCTGAGGCTAGGGACCTTCAGATATATGCACTTCTATTGTTTGCCGTAAAGCATACAGCTATTATGCATTTACCCAATCACAATTATCCTGATCAATAGGAGACTGTAGTTCTTCATTCGTATAAAGATAGCATTATTGTCTGGTGATGGATTCACAAACCTATAAGCTTGTTATTCGCTTATGTGCAAATGTTTGGACTCCTGCTGTGTCTTTTTTTCATTGCGGTGTCTCTGTTAATCTATTCTCATGAATTCTTTCTCTTCAGCTCATGTCTTATCATACTTCCCATTCTATCAGAAATATCTATGTAGCAAAGAGGCCAAATCATGGTTTGTTCACTGAAATTGGTCCTCGGTCGTCACAATTAGAGTGCTTGCAAATTATGTGCTCATTACAATGGAATGATGAATACAGTTTTTTTCTTGAAACACCTAGTGTTGATTTAATGGTTTTGGGGTATTTCATTCGTCATTTGACAGATACCATACATACCAGTGGGTTTTGGTCTTAAGAATGAGGTCATCCAACCTGTCTGAGTGTGTATAACAACAGACCAATGTCGTCACAGCAAAGTAGTGATGGTCTCAGTAGGTTAAAAAAAGGGGTGTGGCACTCTTCAGCTGTTTTGTTGACAATTGCATACTGTACATGTACCAGACTGGCTGACCTCCCTTGGGTAACATTGCATTGAGATTACACATACAAAAGAGATAAATAGATCAACCACAAAATTATAATGATATGACATTGGATTGTTATCTCTATGGGAAAGTAGAAGGGAAACAACGGAACTTACAGAAGCTCTACATGTGATAAATGGAGATTTCTTTATTTAGATGATAGTAGAGAGAATAAGAAAGTTGAAATTAATGAAAAAGTTGGCCCAATGGGCAGAGACATTTGTTTAAAATTGGAAACCCAATATTACCTTAAGCATCATCATGCATGTAATAAACTTGTAATAAACAGATACCTGAATCGCATGATCACTTCAAACTTTTCTATGCACTTTGCATACAGCTTTCAACATTAATTCTAAACAACAAATAAACCATTTCTCTAATAAATGATTCCATTGATGCACAGAACCATTTCTATCATCAAATTCTGTATCATGTGTAAGATTCATGAAGATTTGAGAAATGAGAGTTGTGAATATACACCCAGAATATCACATATTTGATATAAAGAGGGAAACAGTTGTGCCAAAACAGGAGTCTAGCGGAAAGAAGAGTCTAGAACGGTTGATCCCCTCTATGCCTGGAATCAGAACAAAATTGAACCATGGCTTCCTCTGTAGCCCTTATAGAACATTTGATGAGGGTGTATGTCATCACTCATAACATGTTCATAACTCAGGCTATAGCTAATAGATATTCAGCAATCCAGGGGCTGAAGCATAGTGATTGATCATACATTTTATTATGTCTGTCTGTGTGTTTTTATTTGTTTGTAATTAATTAACAAACACATATCAATTGATTATTTACATCTGGCACTGACCCTTAACATCACCATACAAAATACATGACTTGGGACTTGAATCCAGAAACCTCTGCTTCGGTTTGTAACTTCTCCCATGAATTTTGGATTACAGGGGCATTCCATGTACAGTATAAACCAAGTTGTATGATGATTTTTATAATTGATTGCATGTTATGATCAGTCTAATCAGTCCTAAAAATCAGCCCTAAGATCAAGCGTTCGGTTTTGTGTCACACCCCCCCCAGATCTTTACAACAAAAAGAATGCAACTTTTTTTATCTATGAGGAAACACCTTGCCAGTGAACTCAAAGATGTTGATGTTTCCAGTTCTTGATATTTAATGATAACGTTGAAACTTTTAGCAAAGGCTTCAGGATTTTCACACATATTTGTTACAGGTTTTAGGTTTAAGTATACTGTCTGAAATATATCTTAAATACCCTTGAAAAAGGAATGACAAATTTTGCTCATTTGAAAATCATTCAAGGATGCATCTATTTTTGTCCAGGTGTAATGTTTAAAGATGTGTGTTGGACCTTTCCTAAGAAGTAGAACTTTGCAAAATTGTACTATCAGTTTTCTATCATTTACCTAAAGCTTTGGTATTAACAATTTATAATGCAAATTATACTAGAGTAGCATCTACCATTCTAAACTTCAAGCTTGAGAAATAATTATTAGACCATAGGCATAACATATGGAAGCTTAGCTGTGGCATAATGAGCTGAAAATTTATAAGGGGGGGGGGGGGCAGACATGGCATATAACTTCTAAAAAGCTGTGAGTGAGCAAGCAAAACATTGACCTTTTGAGACAAAAATTTTGTGATAGATTTTGACATGATATTCAGAAAACGATATATTTAGGCCTATAGATATGACATCTTATCATTTATACGAGAGTTTAAAGTTGAGAGAGTATGTTTGTATGAATTGGTTTATGAAGTGCCGAATGAGACAAGAGGAGTATTTAATATCATTTAATTTACTGTATACATCATTGAGAACATGAGCTATATTTGGCACTCTTCCAAAACCATCAAAATGCAAATTTTCCATTCAGTAGAAACCATAATAAAAAAGATAAATCTTTCATCTTTTATGACCAATTTATATTATGTTCCCATAATTCCTCTTCCATTTTATTGATGTTTATATATACTTTGCAGATATCATTAACTGTGAAGTAGAAACAAAACTTACTTGCTCGATCTGACTCACCTCTGTATTAGAGAGCACTTGTCCCAAAATATGGGCCAGTGTGATTTCTATAAGTAATAATTATCTAGGATTTATGCTATTTCATCTGACCATTCAAATATCCATGACCCTCCTTTAGGATTTAGCTTTAGTTTAACAGTAATGTAATTATAAGTAAGAAAAAAAAAGATAAGAAAATGAATTAAAAAGCATGAAAGTAGATCAGATAGCAAGGACTTTTGATACAAATCATGTGAAGTGTTCCATATCATTCTCTGTCCTGATCACTCATATGTAGCAATCAAAGAGGTGAGATGAGTGTATGTACCATGAATTGTTCTGAGAACAAAGGTGGTGGTGAATTCCATGCATTCTTTTCTTTTATTTGCTCTCTATTCTTGTCTCCTCTTGTGTGTCTGATCACTGGTGTACCCACTGTTATATACCCCATAGTGAGATGTGTCTTGGCTTTAGAAGGGGAGTGGCACTTCTTTATAAAATAGGGGGGAGGGGCTGATTTGTTTTGGAAGTTGATTTTGGAATGGCTGTTTGTTGTTTTCTTGAAAGTAAGGTAATTTTTGAACCTATTCCACCAAAAATACTACACTAAATCTAAGGTTCTCCCTGATATGCATGTGTGTAGTAATGTCCTTTCTGATTTTCACTGTCTTCCAATAAATCAGTTGAATACAGCGTGTTTTTTTTATGGCGACATTAAAAATTCCTTACCTGAGGTGGGTTGAATAAGTAAATACATAAGAATGTTTACTTGTTGCAGCTCATATTAATATAATTGCTCATATTTACAAACACACTCATTCATTTGGCTACATCCTCCATTGATAAATAAAGAAAAATAGTTGAAATAGGATTTCTGTGAAAGGTTTTATCATGGTTTGTTTACTGTCAGAGTCCTTGCAAACTAGCCGATCCAAACAATCCTTATCAATACTGGGATCACATTGGTAAATACAGGGCCTCTTTCATTTACATTTGTTACTATCACCTTACTAAATACCCACTAAAACAAACATGATATTTTCCTCTGCATACCATACCATTAAACCTTTTGTTAGCTTGGCACACACATTATGCAAGGTAACCAGGAATATCATGAGCTTCTTAAGCTTTAATGGTATGCAAGCATTAGCTTGAATTTAACAGAGATTCATGGTAAATATCAATGGAAACTTCTTCCATAGATAATACACCTTGAACAAATCATTTGCAAGTAGATATACAGGAAAAACATCATTTTGGATTAAAATGTTGAAGATAAAGCATAAAGCTAGCAATCGTTCCGGGGGGGGGGGGGGGGTAATTTCTACAATTTATCATACACAAAAATCATCACATACTAAATGATCAATACAGGGTCAGAGGTGTTTGGGTGTGTGTGGGGGGGGGGGGGGATGAAATGGTCACAGCTTCTTTCATGAGCCAAAGACCGACATGATTCCAATAGTAATGGCATTATCTCAACATTGTTTTTTGGGGGCTATTATATGTTTCATTAGGCCAACAAAAATAAAATACAAACAGAAGAAATATATATTTACAGATAATCATCCAATCATCAGATAAAACAAACACCCCCATAATAAAAAAAAAATGTTTTGTCTTCAAACCCCTGTGAGAAATGAAATGAAGTTATCCATTCTTTTCCATGATATATATAGTTACAACACACATTTAAACTAATATTAGAAGGAGTATTTTTATATACACATGTGAGGTAGGAATATGATGCAGTGTTACAAATACACATGTAACAAAGTATTAAAAGAGAAAGAAGTTAAATGCTACTTGTACATTATGTTGGCCTGCCTATGATCTTGATTTAGTTTAGCACTCTCATTGCACATACAATGTAGATCCCATGCTGTGTGGTTTCTATGAACTCTATTGGTTCCAATTAATAAGCAACAATCCATGAACTTGACCTATCTGCAAAGATTTGTTCAGTACTGAGGTCATATTTCTGTTTCTATAGAAAGCTAATGGTGCATGATCACTTCATAATACTCGGTCAATAATACAATTGGAATATATTTAGGCTGATGTAAGCATGTTTGTGTTAACCCCCCCTAAGCGGATGTTCCATTTACCTGAATTCTCCCATTCAATATGGCTAAAATTTCCTATTTAAAGACAAATACCAGTTCTGGTAACAATCTCAAAATGAGTTCGAACAGAATCCAATGAAATTACCACCAAAGTGTTTGTATACTGTATAAATACAAAATATGTGCCAAATAGCTCTGGAAGAAATTGCATAATTGCTGAGAAATTAGCAATATAAGCACAGAATTCCATCAAATGTCGGGCATTATTCGAAGCAATATTAATACACTGTCCCACATATGCTTTTCTGTGTTAGTGATCATCAGAATTATTGATTTTGAGCTAAGATTTCATGATTTTAGAAAGAAAAGGTTTACATTAATGTACCAGTTCTAGATATATAATAATATTTTGACAACTAACCTTAATTTAAAAGAATTACTCATGAAATAATTGTTTGCTGCAACTACTGTCTTTTACCTTTAATGCGACTGAAATGCTACACTCCCATATTCAAAATGAACTGTGTAATGTTTGTAGTAGCATGAAAGCGAATGAAGTACTATTATGAGTCCCTGCATGTTGCGTGTTCCGTTGGTTTGCGGAAATATTCAACTCCAGGGAGGAAATCCTCAGGTTTGAGCTGGATTACACATTTGTAAACAATTTACCTCTCAGTGGGTGGACACACTGCCTTTGATAATATACTGCAGATCCTTCTCTTATATCTCCATTCTCTCTTAAATTTTCATATTGCAAGGAAAGTGCTGTATATAGGGGTTGATATTCTAAGGTTGACAATATATCCGTCTTATACTTCAACAAAAGTTTGATTCATTGAAAATATAATATAATGAGGCCTATTCAGTTACATTACAGCCTCAATGTTGCATTAACTGATACATATTATAATTAATAGAGTTATAGGCTTTCATACCTGCACATCCTCTATGGACTGACACATAAGTCATATTATTATAATACATGTACACTGTTGGTCATAAAGGTGGAATAAAATATTTTTGAATAAAAATCGACAGTTTTGTTGGTATTTGAAAGGCTACGCGTAGAAAAAAATGGTAATTGAGTGATTACATAATGTTTCCCGATTACACAGGTGACATTATAACATGAGAAATTTGGATTACGTAATAAATTATTTTGTTGTAGACTATAAAAGCCTATGCATATGATATTCTGTCCCTTTCCCTGATTTAGCACTGTGTATAAGAAGTTTGCATTTTTTCGAGTTCCTTGTACCGTTTGAAATAAAAATTGGTAGAGACGTTCCCTGGACTATGCCTGGTCAAACGGCAACAGCAACACGCGAGAGAGTGGTAGCACTGTGACAGGAGGGCTACAAGCAGACTGATATCGCAGAAGTCCTAGGGATATCACAGAGTGCAGTCTCTAAGATCCTGAAACGTCAACGTGAGGCTGGGAATGTGTGGCCACGGAAATCTCCAGGACGTCCCAGATTGACCACAAGAAGAGATGATCGCCAACTGTTGAATTTCAGCCGCAGAAACCGGAAATTGCCCACGAGCCGTCTTCGTCGCTTGTGGAGGAGATATCATGGGATCAATGTTTCCCGGTCAACCGTTAATCGCAGATCGCTCCAACATGGTTACCGAGCACGACGGTTGACCAAATGTCCACGCCTGTCTGTTCGCCACAGAGTAGCTCGTCTTTTCTGGGCTAGGGAGCACAGAAGGCTTCATCCAGGACATTGGCAACATGTGGTCTTCACGGACGAGAGCCGGTTCATCCTTGACCGAAAGGATGGGAGACAACGATTTCGTCGATTAGCCGGGGAAAACCTTCGCGATGAATGTATCCACGAGACGACTCAAGGCGGAGGCGGCTCAGTGATGATATGGGCCGGCATCCATTATGGAGGGAAAACGCCACTGGTGGTTCCGGACGGAAACGTCAACGCCGCCGCCTACAGGGATATCTTGGAGTTCCACTGTCTTCCATATGCAAGACGAGTGTATGGGCACAATTTCCGACTGCAGGATGACAACGCTAGACCGCACAGGGCCGCTGCAGTAAGGGAATTCCTGGAGGCAGAGGGCGTCGTACAGTTGCCATGGCCAGCTTGTTCGCCGGATATGAACCCCATAGAGCATGCATGGGATGCCCTAGGCCGAGCCATCAACGACAGAGAGGTCATTCCTCAAAATCTGCAGGAGTTGGCAGATGCTCTGAGGGAAGAATGGGACGCTATGCCTGTTGACGTCATCAACAAGCTAGTGAACAGCATGCCACGACGTCTGCATGCGCTGGTTCGTGCCAGGGGTGGACATACCCAATACTAGTGACTGAGTATAAAGAACAATGACTCAAGTTTGATGCAAATTTGTCCATGAAATCACAAAAAAAGTCATCTGGAAAACTGAGAAAGATTGAAAATAAATATCTCATGATCCTGTAATTTACTGTATATTGTCGTCATTGTTCCATGCTCATGACATCCATCGCTTAGGACATAAACTTGTAAAATATCACTGTCAAACGTGTGTAAAAGGCAGAATAATAAAGTATAGTGGTTATCATGCACCATAAATGCCATATTAAAATCAGGTTGTAATAATTACGCTCTAAAAATTTGGTGAAAAAAAAATATTCCACCTTTATGACCAACAGTGTATATATATTAATCTCAGTTAGATAATACTTTTAAAGCTGTAGGCCTATATGTTGAGAAAAGGTCATACTTGAGCTATCAACTTCTTTGATTAGGAGATGTTGATTTTATTTGTTTTTATTGTCATCATGAAAACCTTGTAATACTGCATTTATGCAGAAATACCCTTTTTTTAACATGACATTTTCTTTTTCTTTTCTGTACAGATCGTGAGGATCAGGCTATCCTGTGCACGTGAGTATGGCCTAAACTGCATCATTCATACCCCTTTCATAAACCTATCCTCCAATTAGCCGCCTAAGAGTGATGTGGATAATTCAATAAAAATTGCGTTCACAAACTCCGAAAATAATCCGCACTATTTTTACGAGCGCCCGTCCTGAAAAAGGCGGATAATCGTCATGACAACTGCACACGCCCCCTCCGATGCGGTTGTGTTGGAAAAGGGTGACCTTGTGACCGCACCATGGCAATTATCCGCATTGTTTGGAAATGCGTTCATAAAGTCAAAATCTGGTCCCGATGCCGCTATTATGCGGATAATTGCAGCATCAAAATAATGCGGATAACTCTGGTCCTCCTCCGATTTTACGACCAAATTATGCTGCTATTAGCCGCATAATTGGGTTTATGAAAGGGGTATAACTCTATGCCACTGGGATGTTAAAACCTGATCTTAAAAATTGTTTTTAAGCCCAGCTCAAAAAAAGCTGTATTTTCTATTTATGACTGAAGCATCATCCTTCTTTAACATAGAAATAGGAATTTTGTTTTCAGACAATAGTTTGCCAATATTGCGGTAATTCTAAAATACAGCTTTTTCTTTGCCTGCTCTAAAAATTTGTAAATTTTAAGAAACAAGAATTTAACTCCCAGCAACAGTATATTTCTAGGGGCTAAATGGGCCTTGTGCCCTTGCTGCCACATTCAGTGGGAGTAAAAGTCAGGAAAAATAAAAGACAGATGGAAAAAACTTGAAAATTTTATTTGATGGACAAGTGAAGAAGTAGCTAATTTCAGAATTTGGAACTCAGCATGAGGTCAGTACTTTCCATTGTACAGGGAGTCCCCCACTTTTTTTTTTGGGGGGGGGGGAGGGAGGGGGGCACTTTTAGATCACCAGCCTGATTTGCAATACTGTATTACATTTTGCATGGGACCCTCTGAGAATATCCAGGGCTCTTTAAGTTTTCATTGTTTGAGAGGGCATCTCAGGTGACTTCACCCCAAGCTCCCCATACCCCACCCCTGCCTGGTTTCAGATTTTAGAAAGGGTTCAGTTTCAGTGCTTGACCCCCTGTCCCCGCAGTTTATTCTTACCTTGATACGCCACAGAATAGCTATTAATTATAAGCTAAAAAACCCCAACATCTCAGTTGATGAATACCAGCACAAACAATGAAATAAATAAAGGTGATGAATACAATAGTCTTGTTACATAACATTCAATACACCATCAACACAGGTAATATATGGGGGGGGGGGAGTATGTCCACACTGAAATGATTTAAAAAAAAAGAAATGAGGACAAAACAAAGGGTTGATTCTAATGATGAAAAATTCATCAAAAGCTTCATCCTGGATTGTTTCCATCAACACTTACAATGTGCATGTTGTTTGATCTTCGCCATTTTCAGAAAAGAAGTGGAAACCAGATTAAGTGTAGGCAATAAAAAGCTCTAAATTTTCAGAATTACGTTGTCAACACATATATTTTATAGCCTCGTTGGTGTAGAAAGTTACTCCAAATTTTCCACAGAAGGTAAATCAAAGTGTGAAAAAGTAAGCAGCAAAAATGGAAACAAGACTAGCTAGGCACTTTAAGCCCCTTTCACAATTGACGTACGACCTGTTTACGACCACCTGCAACAATTTTTTCTTGTTGTTGCACGATCGATCCCTTGGTGTCTTGCGAGCACTCGCAGTCGTTGTAGACGATCGCACAAACTCGAGGTGGTCGGAGGTGATCGTGACTGGTCGCATCTGAACTTTGAACATGTTCAAAATCCAAACGCGATCAAATACGATTGATTCACTCGCAACAGGTCGTACCATCGGTCGGGCGACCATCGTGTTAGTTTTGTTAAACGTTGTACGACTTGGTGCGAGATGTGGCACAACTAAGTATAGTCGCATTTAGTCGACTGGAGGTCGTACAACACTTGCATGTGCTGGAGACCTACAGAGATCAGTCTTGCGACTGGGTGCGATAATATAAGACTGTTGCAAGATCGATCGAAATTACGGCTTACAACATTCCACTACCGTTGCATTCGCTTGTATGCGACCGTTCAGCCCCTTTCACAATTGACGTCCGACCAGTTTACGACCGCCTGCAACAGTTTTTTCTTGTTGTTGCACGATCGATCTCTTGGTGTCTTGCGAGCACTCGCAGTCGTTGTAGACGGTCGCACAAACTCGAGGTGGTCGTGACTGGTCACATCTGAACTTTGAACATGTTCAAAATCCGAACGCGATCAAATACGATCGATTCACTCGCATCAGGCCGTACCCGGGGTCGTACCATCGCTCGGGCGATCATCGTGCGAGTGTCGTTCAACGTTGTACGACTTGGTGCGAGAGGTGGCACAACTAAGTAGTCGCATTTACTTGACTGGAGGTCGTACAACACTTGCACATGTGCAAGCGACCTACATGTACAGAGACCTGTCTTGCGACTGGTTGCGATAATAATATGGGCCATAAGACTGTTGCAAGACCGATCGCAACGGCTTACAACATTGCACTACCGTTTCATTCGCATGTATGCGACTGTTCCACTCGCAATCCCTCGTGCAACACTCGCATGTGATCGCACGAGCACAATAAGAGCATATGCGACTTACTCGTGCAACGGGGTTTACTGGTTGTTTTTGTTGTACGACAGCTGTTGCAACTGTGAAAGCCTCTGTGCGATATTATGAGATGACTAGCGATTGATGCCTGTTGCAGCCTGTCGCACGACCAAAAGGTCGCAAATGGTCGTACGTCAATTGTGAAAGGGGCTTTACCAAATGATAGATGCCCCATATTGGACCAAGTGATTGTTATACCAAATTAGCAATTATACCAAGTAAATTAGACCAAATGGGTTTAGCCCATTAGACAATTTGTGAAGGAGACCAACTGCTTGTTGACCAAGTAGATATAAATCTTGCACATGGACACACCAACTCTGCCCTCCTTCCTAACTCACTCAAGAAGAGTAAAACCCATTGCTTGAATTCAGTGACCAACACCTCCTGCACAGGAGTGTTCATTCAGACACCTGTCTTGGCCTTGGTTAACCTTTATGATAGTTGAAAGCACTGTTATGGAATATGATCTTAGGGGGAACTGATAAGAATCGTGAAGGTGCCTGGCTAATATCTTCCATGTGACTGTCAGAACCTAATATGACATGTCGCCAGAAGGTGGCAATTCGCTGCATGAGGCTCACCTAGGCCCCACCAGTGTACACCAATGGTTAAGTAGGGATTTCATTAAAAAATTGTAACAGGAAAAAAATGTTTGTCTTCAAAATTGTGATCTTATGGATATCACAATTCAGGAAGAAATAGTTTATAATTTGGTGATGTAAGTTCTTCAATACATGACATGATTATGATTACTAACAATTTCTGAATCTTGTTTGCAAACAAAGTATTATTTTATGTATTCCTTTCTACATAAACAAAATCATGTCACTAAATTGATGAAGATATTTTTTAAAGTCTGTCCCCTTAAAGTTATTTCAAAGAAACTAAAAAAGTTTATACAATGATTTCCACTTTAAGTAAATTTTATTAGCCATGACCACTTCAAAAATGGTAAGTGGAAATATTAAAGATTCATAATATTCAGTTGATTTACCCTCAGACAGTTGAGGTCAAGCAGCCTTATACCCTTTTTACACACGCTAAAATTTCCTTAACCCCTTACTATAGGTGGGGCTAAATTGCCATTTAGCCCCACCTATAGTACGGGGTTAAGCTTAGCCCACTTTCTTTTTACACAGCATTTTTGCAAAGTGGGCTAACCCCACCTTTAGTACGGGATTATTTGGCCCTGCAAAAAAGCAGGGTTATCCCAGCAATTGCGGTGCTAAGAGCGATAGTACGGGGTTAAGATTGCTAGTGTAAAACGAAAGTGGGCTAAGCTTAACCCCGTACTATAGGTGGGGCTAAATGGCAATTTGGCCCCACCTATAGTACGGGGTTAAGGAAATTGTAGCGTGTGTTAAATGGTACGAGTGAAGTACTTTGTACTACGAATGATCGACAAAAACCACTAGTCCGGGGTTAGCGAGTTTCGTGTGTGAAAAGCAAGCTTTCCTTATCCGGGGTTAGCAATAACAATTTGGCATGTGTAAAAAGGAAAAAAAATAGTACGGGGTTAAGGATAGTACGGGGTTAGCGATAGTCCGGGGTTAAGAAAATCCTGTGTAAAAAGGGTATTTGTAATCTAAATCATGTTTTGACGCAGTGTCTGTGTAATCTGACAATACAATCGTGATTAAGGTTGAATTCCAGCACTATTTTTAGGTAGAGTTCTTTGCCAGGAGCATTGTTTTGCATGTTTTGCACTAGCAAAATATGACCCAATATTGATTGAATACTTTAGTTGAACTACTTAGGTGTTTCTGTTTTTGACTTCTATTACCTGTTAGATTCCATAACTATCAATCTACATTGACCCAACCAATCAAATGCCTTCAAACTAGAACTTTAATAAGTGCAAGAAAGAAAGCTTATCTGCTGTTCCATTCAATGATATTTGTGCTTGTTTCACTACTTTTTTTGCCCCATGGAATATGTCACTTTGGAAAGAATGTGAAAACATGTTTGTCACATTTGACTGTGAACTCCCTTGACTCTAAAGTACAGCACTTTTTTTCAATGTAGGGGGACCAGATGAAGTATCTTAGATTTTTGTAGAATAAAACAAATTGAGAAAAAGATCTTAATCTATATTTAGTTTCCCTGGTTTCGCTCTTGTACGCAATTATGATACAAAGGTTTTGCTCTAGACTCAGAACATAGCATTATCAGTGAAACTGAAATCAGAATGAGAGAAATGGGTGAGATATTTGAGAAATGAATTGTTGAGTTTTGGAATTGAAGGCAATCAAAAGTCCTGAGAACTTGAATATATTAAATAGAAATATATCAAATGGCTTTGTAAGATAGATCAGGAATGTGTTGTATGTATTCCTCTGAATAAAAAAAATAAATAGACACAACAAAAACATGGTAAAAAACTCTGCCAAATCTAAGAAGTATCACAGTATGTGCCTGCAATTTTTAAAGCATCATTCCTGCATTTTTTAGACATTGTCCTTCAGGTTGAAAATAGATAAATGGTGGTAATAGTAGAAGAACACTGGTAAAACCAAGAGTAGGTGGTTTCAAACCGCCTCGATCACAAGAATCCCCGTTAAATTACGAGAACTTTTTTAGGCTGAAAAATACCCATTAATTATTCCTGCATTCACACCGCCCTAAAACATACCCTTCGGGATAAGTTCCTGAAGTAGTTCCTGAAGTAACGAGCATGCGCAGTATGGTCTGATAAGCAAGCAAGGCGCGAGATTCAAAATCACTAGCCCAGCAGCCACCCACGGCGCCGCACCCAACGACACGCTGGGCTAAAAGTTCCCGTAATTTGCTTTCACATCGCCAAAATACCTGCGACCTTGGAAAAATCCCTGCGAAAGTTCTCGTAATTTCGCCAAGTACCTACTATTTAGCGGGTATTTTCTTTCGGGGAAATTACGCGTAGTTTGCTTTCACATTACCAAAATACCTGGTATTTTCTGATCGGGGTAAATTTCCCGATCAGAGAATACCTGGAACTGACGAACTTCGAGGCGGTCTGAAACCACCTATTGATATTGTGAAAAGCTAATTTTTCATGTGATTTGCTTGATCTGGTTATTATACATGTCAAGACAAATTTAACATTCCCTATACATTTTTTTCCATCTCATTAGGTTCAGAACTTAGTCTTTCATCAAATTTAAAGTTGTTAGAGTCAGACTCATTGGCACATATTCTGAAGGCGGGTTTAACTTAGACCATGGTCTAACTCTGTGCTAAAATTATGGGAAGCCAAACGTTTCAAAATTTTGTTTACAGTGAATGCTTCTCATGTTTACTGTGCTCTTTACTAATTCTTTAATGGTGAAGACAACTGTCATACTTATCCTTCCCAGGCAGTTAATAATGTTTTGGGAGTCAAATGAGCTGATACATTGAACCTCTACTGTTAGAGATTTCTGTAACAACTGGCTTTCTATAGTTAAACCACAACTTGAAACCAGAGTTAAAATTAAACACGACTTCAGAATACGGGCTATACTGTTTGACTTGTATTGCTTAGCTTTGCATTATAAGGCAACCTGAACATTATTTTTATTGTTATCTTTTTTTCTTAATATCATTAAAATCCAGTGGAGAATCTGGAGCTGGAAAGACAGAGAACACCAAGAAAGTTATCCAATACCTAGCACATATAGCAGCCAGCAAGGGTGGCAAAGGCACAGCCACAATCCACAGTATACAAGTAAGTATTCAACTAGCAATGCAACTATTTAATTCGCTAACCACATAACGCCTGCACTAGACATCCAGTGGGTAGAGATTTTGTATTGGTATGTTTTAATGACAATTTGATAAATCTTTGGAATGCTATTCCTCATTTCAATTTGATGCTGACGGTGCATTGATATTAGAGGATTTGACATGAAATATTTTTCCAATACACATTTTGTGACGGAGATCTTTCATGAAATTGACATTGAATAGATAATGTTTTTTTCTCAGAAAATGCAGATAAGTCGGCCTTAAACACTTTGTTTCATGATGCACACTGGTGAGCTTGTTTATCTACAAGTTTATGAAAGCACTCGAGTGACTTGACACATATTTGTCCGGACAAAATCTCTGCTCACTACTAAAATGAGGATATGATCATCACAATCTCAATCACTTTGAATATAAATAACCATATTAAATCTATTAAATAGTGGTGAAGTCATGATTTTTTTTTGCTTGCTTCGGTGAAATAGAGATATCCAATGATTTCAAATGCGTTTTCATTGGTGCCTTTAGTTAAAACCACCTGTTAAGTTGAATTTTTTTTAAAGTATAGAACGTTAAAAAGAGCAAATTGATTAATTTGTAGCAGTGCGATTAATTATTATTGCAGCCTTTTTCTTGTGATATCGATCAATGGTCTAACATTAAATGTTTTAATTCAGCTTCATTAACAAAGTATAATTTTTTTTGTTATATCTAATAATATTAATGCTTTATTGGCAGAAATCTAGTTTATAAGTGGAGTTCTAACGTAAATTACCAATATCTATTAAAAGTAGCAAACAAGTATACATAAACTTCTTCTCTAACCATAATTAGATATTTATGAATTTTAGTGATAATTGTATGGTGCTATAATATGACATGTATTTATCATGCATTTTATGTATAACTTGATATCTTTTCTCTTTTCAAATAAAATGCCAATATTGATATTGCTGAAATTGGGCCGTGATTATTACTGACAGAGACTCACCAAGACAGTGTTGGAAATATGTACAGTATCTTCAGTTTAGAAGTGATACGGTCCATAGCTTGTTGATTATTCTCTGAAAACCGAATGTATGGCTTATTACCTTTAGCTCTAAGTGCTATAAAACTTTCCATTCACTAAAGACTTAATACAAGTCAAGTATCACCCAGCTCCCATTGGGTAATTGGATTTTGTTAAGATTTAACTTAACAAAAGAAATTAAAGGAAAATCATGTTTTATTAAATATTTACTCATGTTGCTATCAAAAGGTAGCAACTAGCTAGCAACATCCCCTTTATTATATCATTTTGCAAAACATAATTTATATAATTTCAACTTTAAAAGCCTCTTATAGAAATCTGTGAAGTATGTCCAACACTGTTTGAGGTACTGTTAAATAGTTTTCATGTGTAATCAAATGGTTTTAGGTTAAACATAAGGCCCAGGCCATGTTCTTCATCAGCCCGAGCTTACAAATCAACCTGCAGAATTTCTCATCAGACAAACTTGGCAAAGTAAGAGTGCTCTTTGCTGAATAATCCTGCAAATTCATTAAGACCCACTTGAGAATATGGTACAGGATATATTTTTATGAATGTTTCTTACCATCGCTCACTAGATGAAGTGGAACCCAAAATGCGCATGTCTCGTAGCTCAAGGTCACATTCCATGGTCAAGCGAGAATTATCCCACTTGGGCTTTGGCATGCAGCGGGGGTTTTCTTGAACATCAATATTTATCTTGAAAGAGAGCTAATCAGGCTAAAATATTGAGATTTAGCAAACTCGGGCTGATGAAAAACTGCTATATGACATGCTTGCCACGTGTATTTTTGCTCTAAAGATTATTGTTTTTGTTTGTTTGGATGTGCATTGAATGCCGTTGATGCATGACTTCCAGAAAGCTTGGTTTTGTTTTCAAGTTTCAAAAGACAACTTTCTGTCATATGAAAGTTTTGTTTAAGTTTAATATAGGATTTATTTTTCCCATGAACCTGAGTGAGTCTCATAATTGCCTATTTTGGAATTTTGGAATGAAAAATATTTTCCTACTTTGAAGAACTACATGTAGTGAAGTTACTGCATGGTATTTTCCCCTCTCTTTTTCGACTAATGTATAGTCTTTTTGTAAATATTTATTTTATAGTTATTAATTTATGTTATTATTAATGAGCTCATAGTATCTCCAAGATTCCCTTTTTTTCCCTGTTCCAAGAAAAGTGAGGGATAGGGGACAGATATTTGAGAGATTTTGAAAGTGCACTATGTTTGAAGAGTTTGTGCATGCAAGGTCATTGGTTGTTGAAATATGGAATAGTCTGTATTTTGCTTGGATGATGATTTATTGTAAGTCATGCATGACTTTATGAACGATTTTTCAAATGACTGGAACATGTTCATGTTATGGTGCTCAATCATTTGAATTTGTATCAGCTAATGTTGGAGAATGATCATTCAAGTTAAAACTCTTGATGTTGATGAACATTTTAATTCAACTTATTTCCAAAATTTGATAGGAGTTTCTCCGAAAATTTAATATCCCTTTGTTAAAACACAAGTGAAAAGTTTGGGGTATCCTGTTTAGCACAAGAACATACACCAGTCGTTTTAAATCATCTAACTTATGAAATGTTTTCTGAAAAGCCCCCCCCCCCCCACCCTAATGAGTGAAAGCATGCTACATGTAGTTGTACTGAGTGATATAGAGTTGAACAACTAGGGGACATGAAGAAAGTATAATGTGAAGATCATCACATCAACACCTTTCGTTGATATTTAACATTAACATTTTTGTGGTGAACTCTCACCCAGGAATGCCATAAATTTGTCAAAGATATGTGGCAGATCTGTCAAGTACACCAACAAATTTATAATATTTTGGATGTGTTTCAAATAAGGAGATCAGGTTTTATGTTGTTGACAACCAAATAGCCTATATTATAATTCACTTTTCCAACTCAGGTCCTGATAGGTGCCAAGATCTAGAATTGCTTCAGGAATATTTGCATGTACTGTCCGACCCTGGGCATATACAGGGTTGATCTTGTATGGGGATGAGAGGGGAAGTGGAGGGGGACTGACTTTGGAGTAAGAAGTAAAGGGAGGATACTTTAATAAGAATTTCTAAAATACTGACAAAAATGATCCTGTAAAAAAACTAAATGAATGGAAGATGATTATCGAGATTGCCTGATGTTGAATGAAACTGACATCCATGTGACTGTATAGGGGCTAAAATCTAAAATTTATATGTTCCTCTGATATACCAGAAGCAAACAAAATATTCCAACATTTTTTGCTTTTCAGAAGTCTTTTTTTCTGACATAAGATAAGTTCAGGTGGTTGTGAGCATGCCCCCAATTTAATGGAAGAGGTGTTCCAAATTACCAATGTCGGCAAGTTCATAAACCCGATGACATCACTTGAATTATGGTTACTCCTAGTCCACCCCCACGTTGCTTATGCAGCCATGTAATTAGACTCAAGGTCCATTCCTGGGTAATTATACACTTATTTGAAGATCCTCTCACATGAAAACACATATGTGGCTACATTATGGCTCCTGCCTTGTCTACAACTTTTGTAAGGCTTTCAGGCCTGTAATGAGCTTTGTGAAATGGAAAGTCACAGGCTTCAACAAAATTCCATGAAGGGAAATATATAGGTTAATAGCTGGAGCTAAAATGATGCAAATTGTGATAGAAATATACTGCCTTCAAATATCATCCAGATTCCAGGGTTTCTTCGATGCGAGGACATATTTAAACAGTAGTCATTCTATTTTCAATTATCCAAGATGCCACCAACAACTGTTCAAACATTTTTTCCCCAATTTAAAAGAGGCCATAGAGGTAATTTATTATCAGAATGTTCTTTCTGACTGTCAGACTTTAAATGCAATTATTAGATCCAGACATCAGTGAGTACATAGCTGAATTCTATAGGGAAGGATTTATTCCAGTACATGGGACTACATGTACATGGCATCTTCATACGATTTTAGCTTGGCTTATTATGGTACAATGTGTTGGAAAACGAGTCACAAAACAAGGTTAATGAAAACATATGAATGTTTTCCCCTGGGCTTGTACATAGCCTTTTATTCCTTGATGGAATGTTTTCTGAACATACGTGAAATAAAGTGAAAATGGGAGAAGGAAATTGATTTCAGGAATAGACGTTTGGAATCTTGTGCTACACTCTAAATTCCAAGGATTCAAAATAAATCCAGATCGGCAAGATATTAGATTTAGATTTAACGATGTGGATTTAAATATAAAGCTAAATGATTTTAATTCAGATATTTTTTATATTTGAAAGTTAATCCTTGAGAGTGAAAATAAAGCCCAAACTCAGCTGGTCAGTATTCCCAGTCGATCTGGATTAATTTCGAATCCTTTAAATTTAGAGTGTACTACTTCTGAGTGCTGGACATTGTTAAATTGTGTATTTTCTACAAAGAAATCTAGTTTTTAGGCAAAAATCAATGTTTTGGCCAATATGAATTGTATACAAAACAGACATTTCACCTTGTTTCACTCATTTGAACTGATAACCCATGTTTATGTTATTATTGGAGGAAATACAATATATTGCCATTGAAGAGAGAGAGAGAGAGATAGAGAGATGGAGAGAATGAAAGAAAGAACAAGGTGTAGGAGAAGTCCACATACTTGTAGTTTGAATCAACTTGTCAGAGCTTGTTGTTGTTTTGTTGTTTTATTTTGATTTGTATGGGATTTGGAAATGAAGTCATGTGGTGTCTATGATTTATTTGTTGAGTTTTCAGTGTTTTCTGTATTTTTTTATTGCATGCTTTGGTGAGCATTATTTGCGTTAGTATTTTTTTTTGCTATTCGATATTTATTTTAGATTTCTTTTCCCCTTTTTACTCGGGGTGTTTTATCTATTCTTATAATCAATTTTGAAATAGAAGTATATCTTTGAAAGATGATCTCATGAATATGTTTCCCTTTCTCTCTTCCTTTATCATCTCTTTACTTATGGAGTGTAGCAGGTAAGAATAATGAAAGCAAGGATGGTATCTGAAACTTTCTGATTTTTTTTATTTGTCATTTTCATTCGCAGTTTATATACTCACACCAGCTTCCACAGATTACATACATTATATATGATTATTGGGACTTGAGGATATCATTCGGTTTAGTCTGGGACATTTTTAATTTCCTTTAGTTTCATTTATCATTTTGATTTAACTTTGGTGAAGGTTCATGTAGAGAGAAGATTTGTCAAACTATTAGGATTCAACCATCGGTTGATTCTGAATATTTCAGTGAAGATACATTTCCTCTTTTCTTTCATCTATTTTAATTGTAACACATGACATAACAAGAGGACATTTATTTTGACTATTAAAAGTGGTAGATATTATTTTTTGAAGAACTAGAATTATCTGATAAGATATTCTTTCAATTTTTTTTACAGCGGGTGGACTGTAAGCTTCAGAGCTTCTCAAATGATATATTTTCAATTCAGTTTTTGCAATTGCACTTTTGACAGCATACAGTGTATAGCCACCATATATTTTCATTATTTTCTTGTTAATCCCATCAGAATATTTACTATATTTTTAGTGTTCACCTTATTATTATTATCATTATCTATAGATGAAGAATATTCACAGCAAATATATTCTGAAACATTTATCAATTATCTGATAAGATATTCTTTCAATTTTTTTTTACAGCGGGTGGACTGTAAGCTTCAGAGCTTCTCAAATGATATATTTTCAATTCAGTTTTTGCAATTGCACTTTTGACAGCATACAGTGTATTCTGAAACATTTATTAATCAATCAGTTTTTTCTTACTCAAGAACAGCTTCATAATCCCGACACATCAACTAGATCATGACATCCATTTTACACCGTACTCTACATTTTTTGTTATTCCCCAGGTTTGGGCGGGGGGGGGGGGGGGGGGGGGAGTTATTACAAAGTTGATTTGATTTTTTTTCTTTGAATATAGAATGGGCTGATGTGTATGTGCTTCGAGTGTGTCAATGTCATGGCTTCCGTGGTGAACAGTGTGGAGGGGGAATTTGGATGTTGCATCTGTACTGGTAGTTGTGAGAGTATGTTTATGTATGTATGTTTGGGTGTATGTTTGTGTGTATGTCTGTATGTCAGTCTGCTGGTGTTGAATGCAATTTGTATGTATGTCTGTGTGTGGAATGAACGTTCCTCGTGGGGCTTCCTTAAATTTTCTTTTGCATATTGTAGTGATGTCTTAGCTTTAAGGAATGTGTACAACATTTGTGAATCAAAATGAATTCCATTATCTCTTGAATGATAAGCCTATATCATTTTACAAAATTTTTATTTTTAAAGTATTTTCCGTAAAAAAATGGAAAGGGTACAATTAAACAAAATCCTTTAATGGTTAAATGCCTGATAGAGTCTATATTAGTTCTTTAATGATTTGTAGTTTCACAATGTTATGTGAAGCCCATTAAAAAAAAAAAATGTATTACTTATAAATTTCATACACTTTGATACTTTGAATGTGGATTGCAGATATTTCTAACACCCAACTCCATGGATTATATATGACTAGGATAACTTACTTCGACTTAAATACATGTATGCATCCCTGTCAAACCCTCTCTCCCTCTCACACTCTATACTGTGTCCCCTTTTCTACTTTCTACTGGACCCCTCTCTCCCCCTGTAGAGTGTGATCCTACACAAATACCCTACACATTTTAGTGCTGAACTACCCTTACAATTTTCTTCTGCACCCTTCTGATAACTTCAATTTTTACTTTATTATGCTTTTCACACTGCATTTCCTTAACCCCATACTATCCTTAACCCCGGACTATCCTTAACCCCATACTATCTTTTTTTCGATTCACACTGTCTTTCTTAACCCTATACTATCTGCTCAGCCGGGGATAATGCATTAACCCCGGACTATCCCTCAGCTCATGAATATTGATGATTTTACTATACAGAGCGTGATTTACGTGCAATTCGACTTCCGTGATTGGCTAAATGCTTAGCCCCACTTTCCTTACCCCCGTTCGTTTTCACACTGCATTCTCTTAGCACCGCAATTTTGGTGCTAGCACCACAATAAGCCGGCTAACCCTGCTTTTTTGCAGGGCCAGATAGTACCGTACTATTTACCGTGCTAGCCCACTTTGCTAAAACGTAGTGTGAAAACGAAGTGGGCTAAGCTTAACCCCGGGAAATTGGTGGGCTAAGACCCCCCTTAGCCCTACCAATTTCCCGGGGTTAAGGAAAAAGTGCAGTGTGAAAAGCATATATATTTTACCACATTTTACTACCACTTCATCAATCCTGCCATGCCCCCTTACTCCACCTTTCTTACCCTCTACTGACCTATCACTTTACTTTCTAATTGTACCCATCGTGCCACACCCCTCCACCCCTCTTCACTTCTCTTTCTTCTCTATACTTTTCCATTTTACATCCTCTTCTTCAATCCTGCCATGCCCCTCTACTCTGCCCCTCCCACCCTCTCCTGTACTATCACTTCACTCTCTACTTAACCTAATTATAAAGCCTCTTCTTCAATCCTGCCACGCCCCCTTACTCCACCCCTCTTACCCTCTACTATACTATCACTTCACTCTCTACTGTACCCCATTATACAACCTCTTCTTCAATCCTGCCATGCCCCTCTACTCCGCCCCTCCCACCCTCTCCTGTACTATCACTTCACTCTCTACTTAACCTAATTATAAAGCCTCTTCTTCAATCCTGCCACGCCCCCTTACTCCACCCCTCTTACCCTCTACTGTACTATCACTTCACTCTCTACTGTACCCCATTATACAACCTCTTCTTCAATCCTGCCATGCCCCTCTACTCCGCCCCTCCCACCCTCTCCTGTACTATCACTTCACTCTCTACTTAACCTAATTATAAAGCCTCTTCTTCAATCCTGCCACGCCCCCTTACTCCACCCCTCTTACCCTCTCCTGTACTATCACTTCACTCTCTACTGTACCCCATTATACAACCTCTTCTTCAATCCTGCCATGCCCCTCTACTCCGCCCCTCCCACCCTCTCCTGTACTATCACTTCACTCTCTACTTAACCTAATTATAAAGCCTCTTCTTCAATCCTGCCACGCCCCCTTACTCCACCCCTCTTACCCTCTCCTGTACTATCACTTCACTCTCTACTTAACCTAATTATAAAGCCTCTTCTTCAATCCTGCCACGCCCCCTTACTCCACCCCTCCTACCCTCTACTGTACTAACACTTCACTTTCTGCTGTACCCCATTATACAACCTCTTCTTCAATCCTGCCATGCCCCTCTACTCCACCCCTCTTACCCTCTACTGTACTATCACTTCACTCTCTACTGTACCCCATTATACAACCTCTTCAATCCTGCCACGCCCCCTTACTCCACCCCTCCTACCCTCTACTGTACTAACACTTCACTCTCTACTGTACCCCATTATACAACCTCTTCTTCAATCCTGCCACGCCCCCTTACTCCACCCCTCCTACCCTCTTCTGTACTAACACTTCACTTTCTGCTGTACCCCATTATACAACCTCTTCTTCAATCCTGCCATGCCCCTCTACTCCACCCCTCTTACCCTCTACTGTACTATCACTTCACTCTCTACTGTACCCCATTATACAACCTCTTCAATCCTGCCACGCCCCCTTACTCCACCCCTCCTACCCTCTACTGTACTAACACTTCACTCTCTACTGTACCCCATTATACAACCTCTTCTTCAATCCTGCCACGCCCCCTTACTCCACCCCTCCTACCCTCTTCTGTACTAACACTTCACTCTCTGCTGTACCCCATTATACAACCTCTTCTTCAATCCTGCCAGGCCCCTCTACTCCATCACTCTTACCCGGTAACCCTCTCCTGAACTATCACTTCTCTCTCTTTATACTTTTCCAATTTTACAACCTCTTCAACCCTGTCACGCCCCTCTACTCCACCCCTCCTACTCTCTACCAAACTATCACTGCTCCCTCTACTGTACCCTATTATACAACCTCTTCCCCAATCTTGCCTCACCCCTCTTCCCCACCGCTCTAATACTATAGCCCATACTTCTCTCTCACCTGTTCTGCTGTATCTGTATTGGAATCTTTGCACAACTCTACCCCACCCTCCCCTCACACCTCTTCACCTTCCCCATACCTTTCTACTTTACCCCCCCCCCGCACCTCTTTACCTTCTCTTCAGCCCCTCTCCACCCCTCTCTCCTTCAAACCTACATCCACTACTTGTCTCATAACGTATTGGTATACATGTAGTACATCATGTTCTCTGTTCATGTTTCCATCTTTTCAGGACCTAGCTGGAGATAGGATTAAGAAAAAAAAAATTTCCTATCAATTACCAAATGCGGTATGTTAACACTCATTTTGCAGTTGTTGTTCAATTCGAAAATATGAAAACTCCCTTTGCTGTTTGAATTTTATTGCATTTATTTGTGTTCCGAATTTGACGGCACAGTTTGTTCTATACAACACTTTAGCCAAGATTTAGATTATGCACTAATACTTATACATGTTGGTGTTGTTGTTTTCCCAATGAATGAAGCCTTCCTTTGTGATTCTGTATTTATGAGGTGTTTTGAAGCCTGAATAAAAATACTCTTTGTTTTGAATTGTTTGCTTATTAAAGCATTATGCCCAATACTCATATATGCAAAAGCATTGTGAATGAGAATAGAGGGAAATATATTATAATGAATGTAAGAAAACATAATACTCATTTTTATGAAAGAAAAGGAAATTTGCGATTTATTTACTTGAGATTGTGCACGCCATTTCAGCACGGACCAGAAGTGAAATAGTTACTGGATCGGGTGTTGGTATTGTTTATTGAGATAAACTTGCAATATTGAGATAAACATGCAAATCTATATTTACAACACATCTCAAAGAAGATAATATATTTAGTTCACAAACCTTGTCCTAGGGAATTGAACCCATTTTTGGCATCTCAATTTTATGCAAATGACAAAAGTGGTGTGAAAAATTGTTTAGAGGAGGGTATGAGGGCTTTACCTTTAATTTGACACAGTGTATTTACATAATATCACTCCAATACAATTTTAGTCCAGAAAGCAAGAGTATCATGGCCAAAGATTCCTTATCTAAGGAAGTAAATGAATACTCCTGGTAGTAAACTCAATATATTCTTACCTTGCTTTAATCTTAAAGTGACAGGCTGTTTGATAAATGTAGGTGACTGGTGCCTTGATGGCATGATATAGATAAAATGTTAAAAAGAAGAAAGGAGAGCGCACTGGACTGGATGAAATAGGATCTTTGTCTTGGCATCTGCTGGTTGTTTTGGCCTGTCATAGGCATATCATATTTCAAGGAACTTATATTTTCTATGAAGTAGCTTATATCAACATCCATACATGGTATCATAAGCTAGGGAGACTTGACTTCTGTTGTAATGTACATGTAGGCCTATTAGTGACAAATTCTTCAAGGAAGTGACGGAATATATATGAAAATTGCAATATTAATATGATGAAATTAATATCCTGATTTTTATTTATTCATTATTATTATTTTTTTTTTGGGGGGGGGGTGAAACTAGAAAACTTGTGAACTATGTGCTTTTTTCTTATGTTAGAATGGTTTTATGTACCTAAAATATGTTGTCATATGTACATGTATTATGGAATACACTTTTTTGTATTTGCTTTGTATTTCGTAGTATATGTAAATATAAAATCTGGATGCTTTGTGTGACATTACCATGGTTACTCTGTAATGTATGTAGTGTACATGTAGTTTAACTATGATGAAAATTAATGTATTTTGTAAATCTGTATGTACAGATTATAAATCATATTGTAGTATTTATGTATTTGTTAGTTACATATCCTTATATGCATGTGCATGATTTTGTATTTTCTTGTGTTATGGTATGTGCTTCTTTTCAAGTTTCTTTATATTTTAATTTCTGCACTTTTGGTTATATCCCATCTGTCATTCTCCCATTTCAGCATCATGTTGCTCTCTCACCTTGCCCTATCTGTCTTGTACAATATTGATTCATGGTTGCAGGTTTTATTATCAATCTTGTTTTTGTATCTTTTCCCCACCCCCTTTACCCTGTTTTCATGTTGATTATAATCCATCCATCCACCTGTCCTGGATCCACCCACCTCTCTACACCCACACACACCATCTACTAAACTTACACCCCTGCCCCCGCCTTGCCCCACCTCATTCCCTTACCCCTCGCTCCACAAATTATATGCGGTCTGTCTGTGTAGAGTATGCATAGCCTTTCCCGGAACATTGTAGTAAGTATCCATTCTTTGTTTCCCATTTTCATACACATAGTAAAAATGCTGTTTAAAGTTTTACTACACCTGTATATGAACTTGATGGAAGCTGTTTAACAGTTCAAACAACCATGCTTAGTTTTATTGAAGATTAAATATACAATTTAAAAAACTTTATTATTTAAGATTTTAAACACTTAAAACAACAACTGTGAAGTTCATATAGTAAATGGTGTTTGTATAAAAATTGAAACAGTGTTTTTGCTGCTCACTCACTCACATTTCACAATCACACTGGATCACAACACCATTGTCTGATGGTATACTAAACTAAAACTGTCTGAGGAATAATTATTTCATAATAACCATTTAGTTCAAATCGATTTGGTTGTACTAATGCCACTTTATAAGGAAATTCAGAATTAGAGAATTTTAACACATTTTGCCACTAACACCAGCAGTTAACATATGCAGCAAACTGGTATGGAATTGCAATTCTTGATTTTCAGATTCAACATCGGAGATTACTTTGTGGAAACAAAGTTACATTGTCGAAACAAATACAAATAATTTATTTCACTATACTCAAAATGATTCTTACTGAAAGTCAGTAGAATTTCCCTATTTTTTCAGTTAAGTTTGAAAGGAAGGTAAGTATTAAAGTTGATTTGGAATTTGTTTTGTGTTCGATAATCAAAAGCTGATTGTATTCACACGTATACAAAAGTCTGATACAATAATTAATTGATTTCCAATTGTCATTTAATTCCTCTTATAAATAAATGCTCATGAAAACAAAACCCTAAATCTCCCTGATGTATTTCTTAGTCAAAATTTGTTTTATGTGTAAATAATATGAAAAGGTGCATTGGAAGTGTTCTTATTTCTGTTATGCCTGAAACTTTTGAATCTGACTGTTCCCCTTATCCCAGCAATGTTTGTTTTCTTCGTGGTGTTTATAAATTGGGTTTTATAAATGTTTTTTGTTCTTGTAAGTTTTTACACTGCGTGCTGTGTTTGTTAGTCACAAATTTATTACGTTGGGTTTTAATTTGCAAAGTAATCGTGAGTTGATTGATCAACTCTGCTTTGACTACCATGAGAAAGGTAAATTTTTATTTTGAATAAAAATATTAAGAAAATTTGCTAATCATTCAATTCTCATTTGGTGAAATAATATGTGAAGCAATCGTAAAAAAAAAGCATATATCGGAAAGGAAACATATCCTTTGAGACATTAAAGTGAGAATACAAAAACATTTTAGACTTTGAAGATATGAAGTAAGCTGATATGAAGAGACCTACAATATATTAAGACAGGAGACAGACAATGACATTAACAAGATAAAAAGAAGGTCAATTAATTTAGACTAGTCGTTATAATGAAATTTACCATGAATACTTTCATTTAGCAGGTTATCATTGTGTAATTCAATTCAATTTAAAAGAAAAGAATCTTAAAGCAGACGTCTGGTTTGGTTATTGCTTTAAAAAGATAGCTGTCTAAAAAAAAAGTTTTATTAAAAGTCCCTTCTTATTCAACCAATAATCTTATTAAAATGAGCCAATGATAATCTTAAATGGGAAAAATAATTTAAAAGAGTTGTACATTTTAAAGAATTGTTAGGTACGCAGAAGTTCAGTAGGTATTGAGTTTCCATCCGTATAAGATGTTGAAGATTGATTTGGTTTTTAATGTTGATGTTGTGTCTTTTCAGGGTGAACTGGAAGCTCAGCTGCTCCAAGCCAACCCGATCCTTGAATCCTTTGGAAATGCCAAGACCGTCAAGAACGACAACTCTTCACGTTTTGTAAGTAATCGTGGGAAGACGTAAACAGTGATGGTTCTAACAATAAGAATTCATTGATAACTGAAAATGATACCCGGGATCCGTTTCATAAGCTGTTAGAAGTTAAGAGCGACTTTAGGAACGACTGGTGATCCTATCTTACGTGCCATAAATAATCACCAATGAACATTTAATGTTGAATATCATTTACCACAAGAAAGGATCACCAGTCGTTCTTAAAGTCACACTTACCTTACGAACAGCTTTATGGAACGAACCCCTTGACTGTTGAATAGCATTCTGTGTTCTTTCCTAATTCTGTGAAAGCTGTATATTTTATGTGTCTTCTGAAAATAGGGACCCTAGTGTAAATGTATACTTCATGTATTTCTTCATTGAATGATAGCTCTAGCCTCTTGGTGTATTTGTTTACCATTTTCCTGAGGAAAGTGCATCACGTCACCTTGAACTTTGAGTAATGAATAGAATCATTTTAGGAAAGGCTTTGATTTTTATTTCAGGTTTAGGTATTTCATGTGTAATTTGAGATAGAGATAACCATCTTTTGAACAATGGTGGTAACTTCATTGTATTTAGATACAGGAGGTATTGATTAGGGTCGATTGCATAAAGGACTGGCGACGGTTGAAACTTTGCCATTGTGGCAACTATCATGGTAACATTGCTCAGCAGCCAATCACAAGCAAGTATTTCATGACAGTTGCAATAATGGCAAAGTTATACTTATGAAAAAGGGCCCCAGAAGTTAATGATGAAAGAAAAATGTATGTATTGTAAGTCCAAGTTTCATTATCATTTTTTTTTTCTTTCTTCAGGGTAAATTCATCCGCATCAACTTTGACACATCTGGGTTCATCGCAGGAGCCTACATTGACAGTTGTATCCTTTACTTACAGCGGCATTTTCTAGTGGGTGACTCCAGAAACAAGGCAGTTCCTTAGAATGATGATCCATGCAGTAATACCTTAATTATGATGCAACATAAAATAATGATGGGCAATACCAAATCTTGGGGGAGAGGAAATGGGAGGGGCTTGCCTTTGGTGGCCTTTTCAGGGGCTTTTGAAAAGGCTCCCCTTCCCAAAACTTTGGTTTAATGTGATCAACATAAAAAGAAAGCTATGGCATCAGAAGGTGGACAGGGTGTCAATTCAGCATTAGAGAGTAGTGAATCTTTCAGAGCATGTCACACCCACTTCTATCAATGAAGAGTGGGTAGCCTACATGGTTTCCTCTCACATCTGTCAGCAAGATTTTCAAGTCCCTGGTGATGAATAGATCTCGATGTGAACTGACCCTGTTGCTTGGCTCGTGTAAGCTCTCAGGAGGGTGTCTGTCTGTGCCAAAAAAAAAACAACACAAGCACAAGAATGCAATAAATTGTAATTTTTGCATTTTTTGTACTCATTTATTTAAAAAGAAGGGTGGGAGGGAGCCGGAGCACCCCTTGCTACCCCTGATACATGTATAAAATATATTTCAACATACAGGAGGGGGGGGGGGGTCAGTTGGTTTGTACCAAGTTCCGGGTCATTGTTTGATTACAACTGATATTTGAAATGGCAAGGTTCTGTTTAACAAAGGAGTAAAGAGTGGTCAGTGAAAATGGGAAAAGTGTGTGTGAATCAGGTTAAGTGTCTCAAAAGTTGAACCTTTTCTATTGGTTAGAGGGGATGCAATCAAACTTGTGTAAATACTAGCATTTGTTTGGAACCCTTACTGCCTTGGAACCCTCCTGGGAAAATAATGACATTGATGGCTGAATGGACCCTTGTTAAAGTCTTGTCCACAGATGTGAAAGATTTGTTTGGAGTGATAATAACCTTGTTATTCAATGATGACATACATGCATGTATCACCTAGTGGAACACGCAGTCCTTCTGCCATAGACTTATACCGACACAGTGCGGCATATTCTAGCAACATTCTATCTACCAATGCAGAGGCAAGACATTTTTGATCTGGCTGCAAAAAAAAACTTTGGACCAATCAAGTTTGTGACAGTTTAGGGCATAAGAATTTTCAAGAAGGCCACTTGTCAGACTAAAGTCTGAATTCACACCGTGTTTAACATATTTTCAGCCATAGAAAACACCATTTTGATGTAGGAAAGGGGTTCTAGATGATTTTCAGACTTTTAATATCAATTCTAAGTGGCATCCCGTAGTTTTGTTTTTAGCTTTTTGGCAGTGTAATAGTATTTGATGGTGAGTTTTTGCTTCCCATTTGTTCAGATTTTGGAGGTTTTAAAAACAAGAAATTTGTCACATGACAGGTTAGAATACTGCTATATTGTTTACCAGCAGGAAAAAATGAGCAAACACTTCTATCCTATAAATTGTGTTGTAATACCCAGTGTTTGAGGGTCTGCTCATAGTACTGTAAGTGGGTAATTAGTGAGAATGCACCTGGGTGACATGAATTCACAAGGTTCAGATTCTTTTTGTGTTTCTTTATTTTTTGGGTTGTTTTTGTACAAAGTATTTCGTATTTTGCATTTGTATGATTTCTGCTGTCCTGTGGATTTATTTTTGTTTGTGTAGTGGGGGAAATATTTCATCACATTTAGAAATAATTGGAAATTCAAATACCTTACAAATGTGGAGCGTTGTGGCCCAGTGGATTAGTCTTCGGACTTTGAAACAGAGGGTCGTGGGTTCGAATCCCAGCCATGGCATAATTTCCTTCGGCAAGAAATTTATCCACATTGTGCTGCACTCGACCCAGGTGAGGTAATTGGGTACCTGGCAGGAATTTATTCCTTGAAATGCCAACGCGCTGTAAAAGGCTGCGAGGCTAAAGCCAGGGTAATAATATCCAATTAAGCGCATAGGGACACATTTGGCAGTGATATGCGCTATATAAGCATGTTGGTATTATGTAATAATTCACCAAACATTTCCATTCTTGTACCCTTCCTATGGAATACCATCATACTCTGAAGAGGTAAAATGTACATAGGATAGAGAAATGAAGTGTGAGGATATGAGAATTGACATGTACTTTCATGATTCTCCATTGTACTATTCGACTGGTAAAATAATTGCTAAATTAAAAAATTTTGTGGTATAACAGGATAATCCTTACACATTTAAACACTTGCAAACACTTCATGTATTAATGTCATTGGATTTATTGTTAACATTTCTCTATGCCTTTAGATGATAAAATGTTCATTGAAAATGGTTCATTCATTTGATATGTTTCAATATCAAATGCAAACACGATCATATCTGTAAAAACAACCGTCAATAGTCTAGTCAATATAAAATCATTTTCATGTTAGTATACAATTCGATTTGGAGTCTGTGATTATGTTGATGTAAGATGATATTTCTAAAGGGCAGAGATAGGACTTTGACCCAGTCAAAATGGCAATCTATTCTCTGAAAATGATTTAGAATCATTGCCAGACAGGCAGGTACTCTGTACAATGTACGATCATGATTCTAACTATGCTGCATTTTAGCATGAATATACTTGCTTTATTGTGCATTTTTTAAATATATTTTTAACATGAATAGAATGCATTTCATAAAATGCACAATATTTCTTTTGGACATTATGCTGAATAGGGGGAAAAAAAACCTTAAAAAAATGATTGTTTCGTTTTCAGGTGCTCTGTGCACTATATCAACCAGATATGGAAATCTTTATTTGTAATTTAAAGGTGATTAAGTTGGAAAGAGTGTACATTGTACATGAAGGTTATGGCATAATGGGACTACTTGGTCCTTGATAGCAGTGTTATTATTTTAGTTTACCAGTGTACTAGATGTACACTGAGAACCCCCCACCCCCACCCTCACCCCGTCAAAGCAATATTATCTTGTAAAGCCTAAGGATAGCCTCATATTTAAGGGGATGGGGTGGGATGAAGACCCCACCCCCACCTGTACACAAGGATATATGCAAACATCCACATTAAACACTCTTCAGCGCCTTTATCTATTGGTGCACTTGATCTTTCCACCCTTTACTATCTGTAACTCTCTCTCTCTCTCTCTTACTCTTAACAGATCGTCTCTGTCTCTATCTCCCTGTCTCTCTCTGTCTTTCTCTGTCTCCTGGATCTATTTATCTCTCTCTGCGTATGTCTACTTACAAACCTTTGGTGCTTGACATTGCTGAGTGGCAAAAGGACACCAAATGCATGCAATTTACCTCATCTACTTCCCCTACTCCCTTCTGCTGCCCTCCTTACAAGGAAGGAAAATTGACGAGTGATATGTCTTTTTGACAAAGGCATAATTCTTGCCCAAGTTTTGTTGTCAGACTGTCACCCCAAACAAACATGGGGTCTGCTTTGAGGATGTGGGTTTGTTTGTCTTGGATGCATTTCTTTCCTTTGTTTAAGATAGATGGTAGGAAATCTTGAATTGATTCATCATAGATGCATGAGTCAGCTACTTGAACCATGCCTCGTGTGTTGATACGCTACCCTACTGCACTAATGGACCGTAATGTGCTTTTATGGTACATACATGCACATGTGCTTGCTTATTATGTAGTTCTTCCATTAGCATTGATCCCTTGATCATTTTAATATGCAGTGTTTCAAAGGATAGCAAAGGAGATAATATAGAAGGGTGCCTGTTGAGTCCTTAAGAAACATGTACAACATATGGTCTCAAATAAAATGTAAACTGTGTTGTGTGAGCCAAGATATTGTATCTTAGCACTCTTGGTTAGGTATATCACAATGATTTATTTTAGTTTCTTAATGATTGATAGATTTTAGTTTTAACATAACCATTGCCACTTGAGAGCAGGTGCTATATTAAACAATAACACATCAAATTATTTAAACCAGTACATGTAGACTGGTTAATTGTGGTTAAGTGGTATCTGGACTTTGAACCACAAGGTTCCAGGTTCAAATCCCTGCCGCAGCAGTAATGTCCTTTGGCAAGACATTAACCTACTACACTTGTCACTCTCAGCACAGGTGAGGTCAGTGGGCACCTGACAGGGGAAAATAAAATTATCTTTGAAATGTTTTTGTCCTATAAAAAGTCTGCTGGGCGGCCAAAGCCAGGGTAGCAACATCCAAAGTGGAGCATTGAGGCCAATTGGATAAGTCTCCGGACTTTGAAACAGAGGGTTCAAATCTCAGCCACGGCCTAATTTCCTTCAGCAAGAAATTGTTCCACATTGCGCTGTACACAAAGTAGATATGAGGTACATGGGTAACCAGTAGGATTAATTCTTTGAATGCACTGAACACCGTTCATAAAGCGATAGCTTGAGCTTAAGCTGGGGTAATAATAGTTGCACTTTGTATCCTATTACAAAAGGTGCTATATAAAATTCTGCTATTATTATTACGATTTAAGTCGTTTTGGAACTTGTAGGGATATTAGATGATAAAATGATATTTCCTTTTTAAGATTGCAATGTTTTTAGCCCAAAAGACCGTTTTCCTTAACCTACCCTACTTGTCAGACCTTCTGGAGAAGGCTCGTGTCATCCGTCAGGCCGGCACCGAGAGGACCTTTCACGTCTTCTACCAGTTGTGTCTGGGAACCAACGCTCAGGACAAGGGTAAGCATAATGTGAACTACTTCACACAGGAAGTTGATTGTGAATTAAGATCTAAGAAAATAAATCTTCAAGAACATTTTTTGTGTGAAAATCACAGTCGTATGAAACAAATTGATTTGAATGATACTCACTTGGAAAGAAGTGATTTTTTTCTCTGCTGGTTCTAGAGGAAAAATCAGATTTAGTATAAAGCATTCAATTAGTATCACAATCAGAGGAAGTATTTTTTTCATTTGTAATTTTATGGAATTATTTATTACATCCTCTAACATTATCATTCTTGAAAGTATTGTTGGAGATCTAGAAAATTCATCATTAAATCAAACAAAATCAGTCATAACCCAGTTTAAAAGTATCATTCTCATTGCCTCTATCTTTCAGAGAAATATGTGCTGCGTAGCATCGATACCTACAACTACCTTAGCAATGGAAACGTGCCTGTCACTGGGGTGGATGATGTCAAGGAGTTTCAAGAAACCATCAGTGCTATGCAAATCATGAACATCAGCGATGAAGAGATCACATGTAAGTTTATCCAGCTACCATCGTATAGAATTGATCTGGGGGCGGATCTAGACTGTTCCATTGACATTCGCTCTTTCCACAATTGCTCCTGCTGAAAATGCACCCATTAATCCAAACAATTTCAAGCCATACCTTAACCTTGATCATAGTCCTCACATGATTCCAGTGTCGGAAATACATGAGGGAGAGGGGCAATTTGCCCTCGGGACACTCGGCCAAAATCGCCTCTAGAATTCCCCCATAATGCGTGCTTTCGGGCAACCATTCTTTCTAGATTCGCCCAAAGATCTGTCACAAACAATATTCAAAGTTATGTAGAAAATTAGTATTCTAGTTATGGCAGAATAATATTTGCTTTTACTGCTTCATTGCTTGTTACCCCTAAAGAGTTGCCCTTAAAATGAAATATATTGTCCCCAATATTCCGCTATTGAACCAATGTGGAAAAATAGGTAGCCCCTAAAAAAAAATCAACATTATTGCCTCCCCTGCATGATACCCTATCACATGCCCACCCTCACATTGTTTTTTGAGAAATTTATGGAGGAACAGTTGAAATATGAAAATATTGAAATACAGACCTGCCATCGTGCACAAACCCCGTTAGACTGATTCACTGGTTTGATCCACTAGACTGATTCACTGGTTTGATCCATTAGACTGATTCACTGGTTTGATCCATTAGACTGATTCACTGGTTTGATCCATTAGACTGATTCACTGGTTTGATCCATTAGACTGATTCACTGGTTTGATCCACTAGACTGATTCACTGGTTTGATCCACTAGACTGATTCACTGGTTTGATCCACTAGACTGATTCACTGGTTTGATCCACTAGATTGATTCACTGGTTTGATCCATTAGACTGATCCACTGGTTTGATCCACTAGACTGATTCACTGGTTTGATCCACTAGATTGATTCACTGGTTTGATCCACTAGACTGATTCACTGGTTTGATCCATTAGACTGATCCACTGGTTTGATCCACTAGACTGATTCACTGGTTTGATCCACTAGACTGATTCACTGGTTTGATCCATTAGACTGATTCACTGGTTTGATCCATTAGACTGATTCACTGGTTTGATCCATTAGACTGATTCACTGGTTTGATCCATTAGACTGATTCACTGGTTTGATCCACTAGACTGATTCACTGGTTTGATCCACTAGACTGATTCACTGGTTTGATCCACTAGACTGATTCACTGGTTTGATCCACTAGATTGATTCACTGGTTTGATCCATTAGACTGATCCACTGGTTTGATCCACTAGACTGATTCACTGGTTTGATCCACTAGACTGATTTACTGGTTTGATCCACTAGATTGATTCACTGGTTTGATCCATTAGACTGATCCACTGGTTTGATCCACTAGATTGATCCAATCCTTATGCCAAGGTAATGGTTTATGAGCGCAGATATTGCCTGTGACAAGAAATTAGGATCCTTTAAGCACCCACTTTTATTATCTTCATTTTTGTAATATTGTTGATAATTGAAAAGGCATTTATTGGTTACTTCTGAAGGAAAAGATTGCACTCTCCATCTTACATTAAAGCGACCTTCCATCGACAAATCATGGGAAATCAAGGCTAAGCTCAGAACAGAGAAGGGATTTTAGCCTTTCACTAGGCTGCATGCCTGGGGGTTTTATGTAATAGACGCCGGCATGTCTGGGAGGTCTAATATGGAAGAGGAATAGTTAGTAGACAAACAACCAGAAGTAAACTGCGTGTTTTCACTTTGAAACATGTAACTTCAAATAGGTTATTTGTTTTTGTTTAGCAATCAAGAGACCTGCTAAGAGTCTAGGAATTGTTGGAAACTAGAACTGCAACGACCCGAAGTAAATAACGATCACGTGTTCGGTCAAATTTATGCTGTCCGAACTTTTATCGCATTAGTCTGACGGGCTCTCATGACGGACGGATTATATCATGCAGGTCAATTGGCCTTCTGCAAATTTTGTATTGATGCAATTTCCCCATGATTTGTTAATGGCAGGCCACTTTAAAGTTTTGTTTGAACCTGTCATCTACTTCGCGCAAGGCAGCAGATCTACCACTAGGCCATTACTGGTTCATGGTTCAGTCATAATGAATAATGATGCAAATAATGCACAGTTGGCAGTATATTTAATGATGTTGCTCATTATACGCTATCGGCAATGGTGTAACATAAAATATTTGCATCTATGTAAAAATACTCTTATCATATTATTTATGCTCATCATATGCAATAATGATGGATTTTATCAAATGTGTTTCAAAATTAGCACTGACCTAACCTTATTCTGCAACTTGTTCCCATTTTCAGGTTGTCTCAAGGTGGTCTCTGCAGTCCTGTGGTTTGGGAACATGGAGTTCAAACAAGAGAGGAACTCAGATCAGGCTATTCTTCCTAACAATGAGAGTAAGTATACATAAAAATCATTCATACAGGAATACCCCACATTTAGCCTCCACAAGAGCTGGGTCAGTGATTTTGTTGTTGAAGGAATAGAGGCGGAAAGCTGAGCTGCCGAGTTCCTACGAGAGTTACTTCAACAAAACAGGAGCTTGTGATTTGCATGAAAATGATTTCTGTGTCATTGATAATCAATAATTTTTCATGGTATCCAGACTTATCAGATAAGATATAATCCAGAGATCATAATACCTTTGAAATGAAGAAAATTCAAAATCTCTCTCTTTTTTTGCGAACAGTTGCCCAGAGGATAAGTCATCTCCTTGGAATCAGTGTGACAGACTTCACCAAGGCTATTCTCAAACCTCGCATCAAGGTCGGCAGAGACTATGTCACCAAGGCACAAACCAAGAACCAGGTAACTAGTATTCCCCTCCCCCTCCCCCCCCCTTATCCCCCATCCCTGTGTCCTGTTCCCCTTTCTTCCTCACAATTCTTTTGGGTTTAACCTATGCACCTACAAAGCATAAAGCAAGGAACAGGTTTCTAGCACCTTCCTACTCCCCCTTGCCTCCTCAAAATCCTTAACCTGTTTGATCTTTGTCAAGAAAGTAACGACCATGGTACAGGGGACTAGCATAATTGATATACACCTTAACTCCCATCGCAGTTCTTTAAGTGTTCAGTGTTATGTATATTCGTCAACCAACCTGATTGCAGTTTAGTTCTAAATTAGGTGATCAGACCCTACTTGTTTCCTTTGGCATGGATATATTTTCTGACTCTTCATAGCAATAACTCCATCGCTTACATCTTATTAATATTCATGTATTTTCTTCTGTCTTAAACTGTTTAGGTTGAGTTTGCATGTGAAGCTCTGTCCAAGGCACTTTATGAGAAGCTCTTCCAGTGGGTGGTCTACAGGATCAACAAGTCCCTTGACAGGAGCAGACGTACTGCAGCATCCTTTATCGGTATCCTCGACATTGCTGGCTTTGAGATCTTCCAGGTACGTGCACAATCCAATCTCCACCATATTTCTTCTTTCCCTTTTGATAGGAATTTAAGTTTGAGCTGCCAGTTTTGACATTTAAATGTACATTCAAAATACAAATGTGGAATTTTTCTTCCCATGATCCTAAAACTGTTAGTTTTTAGAAATGAGACAATCTATGATCAATATTGGATTTTCTTTGTTTTGCAGATGAACTCCTTTGAGCAGCTTTGCATCAATTACACCAACGAGAAACTCCAACAGCTGTTCAACCACACCATGTTCGTCTTGGAACAGGAGGAGTACCGACTGGAGGGCATCGACTGGAAGTTCATCGATTTTGGACTCGATCTACAGCCTTGCATTGACCTCATCGAGAAGGTAGGAGAGATTCCAGAGAAATAGGAAAAGATAACTTAGAAGCTGGGTAATCCCATAAAGTATATACATCAGGGGGTGTTTTACAAAGATTTAAGTATGACTTAAAGTCGTACTTAAATGTCTAGTTGCCTGCGATATAAAAGGTATGACCGCATTGGTCAGATTATACTAAGAGGACGCTCACTTCCGCGTATTGATCAATAAGATTACGCGTTAATTTCAATTTCCAGCTTTGAACTAATTGGCTATCATTTGACCCATTGCCAAATACCAAACATGAATGGACACCTTGTTTTTCTTTAAATGAAATAAAGCATATTTTATAATAACATGAATAATCATGCTCATCAAAGTAATTTGGATAAGCACTGTTCTGGTTTATGGCAAATTACCTTCATCTACTCCTGGGCATATTGTTATTACGAAATGGTTTATTGGAATACTAGGCAATGATAATGATATCAAATGAAATTTTTTTTTGTAGCCCATGGGTATCTTGGCTCTTCTCGATGAAGAATGCTGGTTCCCGAAGGCCACTGATAAATCCTACGTAGAGAAGCTGCACAAAGAGATGTCCAAACACCCTAACTACATGAAACCAGACTTCAGAGACAGTGCCGACTTCTGCGTTATACATTATGCTGGCAGGGTGAGTGTGACAAGTTATTTCTATAATAATCATGATTGAGTAGATTTATAGATTGAAGAAATTATTCATCAAAGTATAGAACTCCTGATATGCTTGTTAAATGTATGTGTTTTCAGTTTTGATGTGAAGTTGATCATGGATGACAACTTTCCTGAATTTTGATTGGCTGATAAATACAGTAACAATGGTATCTGTCAGATAAAACATTACTTGTCAGATAAAATGTCTTACAAGTCCAGTCATGAAACACACACCAGAGTATGTGAAACATGTACTAATAACACGTTCCAAGTCCAATTTTGCCCAAGTTGAACTGATATCTGTGGTCATAAGAGATTTGAATCTGTCCTTTGTATGTATATATATCATTATGTAATTATGTGACATTGGAAGCTGATGAGTGGAGGATTTATAAATCCACTGTTTGGTATTAGTTTGAGCCAGCAGGTTTATGTGACATATCTTGGTGATCTCTTTCTCTAGGTGGCCTACTCAGCTACTCAGTGGTTGACTAAGAATATGGACCCCCTCAATGACAATGTCATCGCCCTGATGAAGAACTCTTCAGAGCCTTTCATCGCTTCTCTCTGGAAGGATGGTAAGTCTTTCTTTTGTCTGGTCTGCATGTCGATCCAAGTCCAGTGATTCCCCTGTGAATAATCTCCCAGGGGTTTTTTGACAAAGATTTTAAGTGAAAAAAAGTCGCAATTTGTGAAACAAAGTGAAATTGTGGGAACTTTGTGATTTAAATCCGATTTTGATGAATTTTCAGCAGTATGCTTATTTGACTTCTCTCTTTTATTCAAATCAAGTTTTTGTTGTGGTGGATTGAATGTTAGTAATGAGTCATTGGTTGGGATGTGGTGTGCAGTGTAATCCTGAATGTAAAGGCTATTTTCAGTCCCCCCCCCCAAAAAAAAAAAAAAAAACTTTCTGTCTTTACATTGTATTAGAATTATTATTAATTTACTACTTTGGATTTGTATTGATACCAATTCTGTTTGAATACATTTCATAAAACTAAAAGCTCACAAAGTGACAAATAATTAAGAGCTCTCCTCTAGCAATCCTCCACCTGGGTCATATGCAATTGAAATGTAGCATTTCTTATTCATCTTATGACTAAAAAAAAAGAAAATCTTTCTTACCTCTTGAAACATGATTCATTATAAGTCTCTTTTCTCTTATTGTATCTTTTGCACCTTTTTGAAGTCATTCCCTTCACCTGCACTCTTACATTAAATTACTATTATTAAATATAGTTTGTAATTGTTACCACAGACTGGCACAGAGTCAAGCTAAGCTTATAGTGGCAACCCCTGCAACCTTCTTAAAATCGTTATGTTATAGAAAATACAACCTTATTCATATTTCTATTTGTTAATTATTTTGTTGTGTACTATGTAATTTCTTCTATACATTTTGTATTCGAAAAGTTGCAGAAACAATGAATGGAATGAAAATTATCAAATGTTGGAGCAATTTCTTTAGGTCCACACACCATTTACATCACGGCGACCCACTCTTCCTCTCCTGTGATCAGTAAAGACACTTCTTTTCATTTTTTCAAAACACTTTGATACTTTGTCACCCGGTAGCCAACATCGTTGGCATGAGCAACCTGGAAGGAAGCAACACTCGCTTTGGAGGCTCCCAGACCCGTCGTGGTATGTTCCGTACCGTGGGCCAGCTTTACAAGGAGCAGCTGTCTGATCTGATGACAACCCTTAATTCCACCAACCCTAACTTCGTCCGTTGCATCATCCCCAATCACGAGAAGAAGGTAAGATATGCCAGGGCCCTGTCTTACAATGAGTTATGATTGATCCCATCAATCTCAACAGTATGGAAATCCGTCCATACTATAATTATTTCTACAAGAAATATGCACAACCTCCTTCGTAAACCAAGAGAATCGCACTGAATCTTAAAGGGGGCGATGAATGTATGAATATACATCATATCTAGAAAATATTTTGAACAAATTTGCATTTTAGATGTTGATGCTGCTGGCCATCCATAGTTGTGGTTGATCGGATCAATTATAATTCTTAGTAAGGCGGGGCCCTGGTTGATATTCTCTAAGGATATCTCCTACTTTGTAGGTGTTTTGACATTAAAAGTTAGTGAATAATAAGATTTGGAGGAAGAAAATGATAGGGGTGCATTGTATTAATATGCAAATTTCTTAACAATTATCAAAGAGGAGGTGCTGCTTGTCTTTACAAAGCCCAATATCATATATTCGTCTAATATTCAGTATCGCAATTTCAAATATGGATATTGTGCATTGCCAATAAAGTATCTGATGCCATGAAAATAGTTAGAACATGAATTTTAGGTGAATATTGTCATGTTTGTAATTACAGGCTGGCAAGATTGACTCCCATCTAGTACTGGAACAGCTGAGATGTAATGGTGTACTGGAAGGTATCCGTATCTGTCGTCAGGGCTTCCCAAATCGTATCCTCTTCCAAGAATTCAGATCTCGGTGAGTGGCCTTCACCTCTATTTCAAGCTTCAGGGATGCCGGTCTTCAGGCTTTTTAAGGATGTACAGTTGTGCTCAAAATTTAGTGAACCCCACCACAAAATGCACTCCTTCATACTAAGTGTTGAATGTAGACAACAACACTACAATGTTCGGCAAGCCCAGAGAAACAAACTTCATTGAATGTAATATAATCACCTGACTTCACCATTAAATATTTAAAGGGATCGTTTAACTTTGTGAGCAGCTGATTTAAAAAATTCTCAAACTGAGACAAAACATGTGTATGAGTGCATGTATTTGTCCTCAAAAACCCTGAAACAAACCACAATATAGAATGAAAAACTCTTATTTAGATACAAGTAGCAATTTATTAGCTTGATTATGAGAACCGTCTAGTAGACAGGTTAAGCTTATGACCAGTTTACTCCAATTCAAAAAGTCCGTTGGCTATTTTGACTGCCTTCTGTTGTGTGTATCTCCTATTTACACACACACACTATTAGCTGCACTGAACATTCAGTGTATACCTAGTACACACTGTATGTAGGCCATGCTGTGTTCATCTAGAGTTCGTGTGTTGTGGTGCACAGGTTCACTGTATACACATAGTCATTGAAACCAACTCCCAATTATTTTCAAACTTTGGTTTACATCTTTAAGGTTTTAAAATTGATCCTGTGGATATAATACTTTGAAACTTTTGGGATGGTATTTATACACTATAAGCCTAATGTTAAGCCCATTTTCAAGAACCAAAATGAGAATTTTTTAAATCAGAACAAAGTGAAATGATCACTTTAAAACGTGGCAGAACTTGAACACTTAAATATGTTCATATTATGTTGGGTTCACTAACTTTTGAACACCACTGTATTTAGAAAGCACATATGGGCCTGTAGGATGTTCTGGATTCTTTTTCAGGTGCACGGAGTAAATTTGATTTACAACCCAAACTGGATTTGGGTATTTTAAGACACACATGCCCGATGCAGTTATGTAACCTGATTGTTATTTTTTTAAATAGATAATTATTTATACCATGAAAATTGTTAACTTTTATGACACCAGCATATCACAGAGACTGTTAACAAAAATGATTGGTTAAAGAGAATGGAAAGTAGTGTGAAAGATGGAAGTGATCTGCACATTATAAACCTTTCTTGCTCTACCCTTCTCTCTAACATGATGAGATTGTTCCTCTTGCAGCTTGAGAAAGCTTTAACTGAAATGGGATACTCTCAAGTCAAACTGTAGAGCAGCGCAAATGAAACGTGAAATATTTATATTGTGGATCTCTGATAACTGTGGAGGAAGGGTTCAGAAGAAGATTATTTTTGAAATTTTCATTACCTTTTAAGAGCTTGCATGTTGTTCAACTCCATCATAATTTCTGAAAATGTTCTTTTACTCCACATATTTTCGTGTTTTCCGTGGCATTTGCTCCTATTACACTCGCTCCTACGGAAAAGAAATGCATTCATTAAGCCAAACATGAGCACAAAATTCAAACCTTACCCTAGCCCTTTTTTGTATTTTCAGAGAAAAACAGTGGAAGAGCATATGGAGCAGGAGCAAATGTTGCGTTCCCTTTTCGCGGCTTGTTTTTCAGTGTTAATTAATCAAATTGCCGGAGCTCTTGTGTCATAAATGCCCTTGATTGTTACCATTGAGATTACTTTGAATGCTTTTGTCTTCTTTGTGTAGATATGAGTTGCTGACACCAGACGTCATTCCAAAGGGTTTCATGGATGGAAGGAAGGCTGCCCAAGCCATGGTAAGTTGTTCCCTATGCATTGTGTAAAGACACCCATTAGTAGGCCTATAGGTTATGAGATTATGAATGTTATGAGCCTAGAGTCATAAAGACTTGTTATAATAACATATGCAAAGTTTCTGTAACAAGTTTACTATCAGCCAATCAAATTGAGTAATTTCAGTAGCTTTAAACTGTTATTGCAAGTTTTACGAAACGGGGCCCCAGAAGTTGGAGCTAATCAGATTATGGCATTGTAAAGCACCTTAAGATATTATATCAATGTATATTCTATAGTCAAACCTGTCTTTGTTGGCTACCAAATTGTCGCCCTTTTGAAAGGAATATGTGCCATATAATTTGTCTATAAAAGACACATGTCTACACTGGCCTGTTTTTGCCTTTCCCTTGGGCGTTGTTAATAATCAGGTTTGACTAAATAATTTGGGGTTTATGAGAAACCATCAAGACGATGGTGAATGGAGGAGCCTATTACCATACAAGTAATCAGGGATGAGAGAATGATACATTGAAATGATTCTTCAGGTTTTGTGATTTCATTAGCGATTATCATCATCGCCTTATTTCCTTACAGATCAGTGCTTTGGAGCTGGACCCCAACCTGTTCCGTCTGGGGCAGAGCAAGATCTTCTTCCGTGCCGGTGTGTTGGCCCACCTTGAAGAGGAACGTGATCTGAAATTGACCGACATCATCATCCGCTTCCAAGCTCACTGCCGTGGTGCCATTGCCAGAAAGTAAGATATTTCAATATGATGTTAAACAGATCTGGGCCCTGTCACATAGAGCTCAGCAATCGATCATAGCGTAGAATTTTACGATTGATTGCATTCATTATTGTGTATGATCAATCAAAAAATCAGCCTTGTGATCAATCGCTAAGGTTTATGTAACGTGGACCTAGGGCTGGTTTCATGAAGACTTCCAATTGTTGTAACTTCGCTGGAAACCCTGATCCTGATATGGCTGTCAAGACTGTTACCATGGTATTTATAGAATAACAAGAAAGATACCATAATTGTAAGATCTTTATGAAACGGGTCATATTTATCTTTCATATCTGTAAAAAGTTGAATACTGTGTATGAAGAAATAGGAAATTATATATCCATTATTGACTGCTTTAACAGAGCTGTCAATGATTACACTTTTACCGTAATTATTCCAATTTTTTAAACCAAATTACGGCACTATGCTTTTTTTTCCATGAAATACTTCTTGTTTTGGGTTGTACAAGATTGGCAGCTCTTAAGTGTAATACTACTGAGTGTTCCAGAGCTGCCAAGTAGTACGATTTTTCCGTATTTAGTACATTTTTGCAACCAAAATACGGCAGTACGTTTTTTCTTTAAAAAATACGTTTTTTGTATTAAAAAAAAAAAAAAAAAAAAAAAATCATCTCTATACATGTATGTCTCTATTTCATGAAACGTACACAAATATGGTTATTAGATCAATGTAATTTCAGGTAACTTGTTTTTTTTTTCAATCATTTTGTAAAAACCAGGGTGAGATATACACAAGTTTCAATGTTTTTTTTTTTCCATCTGCAAGAGCAGTGCACATTTTAGCTTGCATGCAGCTTGAGCGCCGTGATGGGCGAGTGCGCCAAGCATTTTATTATGAAATACACTTTTTTGGGGGAAAATACAAAATATTTATCTCACACGGTAAAAATACTGATTTTTTTGTCAAAATACTGATTTTGGGAGATAAGAATACTGAAAATGCAAAATACAACTTGGCAGCTCTGGTGTTCTGGGACCAGTCCACAAATCTTGTTATAAATGGCAAGTTACAACTCTGCAGTCCACCTACTGAAGTAATGTCATTTAATTTGTTGTAGAATGTTATGTATGTTAGTGATGACGAGTTTAAAGAAAGAAGGCCTTGACAAGAAGTCTTACCTGGGCATTATATTCTGAAGGATGCCTTTGTTAATGATCCAATGCCTCCCCGAGAAATGGGGTGATGTTTCTTTGTGGAAGCATTACAAATTGGATCTGTGTATGATTTGCATTCAATAGGAACTACCAGAAACGTATCCAGCAGTTGAGTGCTATCCGCATCATCCAACGTAACTGTCTGGCCTACCTCAAACTCCGTAACTGGCAGTGGTGGCGTCTTTTCACCAAGGTCAAGCCGCTCCTGAACGTAAGTTATTTTCTAACCTACCCTGCACCTTACAACCAATCACCAACCCAAGTTTGAACAAAAATGAATTTCTGCTTTGTAACCTATTCTTCCCACACAGGCACATACCAACTGTCCTGTGCATGGTGGGCCTTGGTTATTCTCTCACTCTGACCCTTGCCAATTTGAGGAATAAAAGCTGATCAAAACAAGACTTTAAATAATTAAATGGGATTATGTCATGAGATCATGTTATTTCGAGGTGAATTGTAAAGATGGGAAGATTCAGCAATGAAAGAATTGTAGTAATATTGCCAATTGAGATCATTCAGTCAATGTGAGCTCAAATGCAAAATTGATCAATCTAGGCTTCTGATAATTCATCGGAATTGTGAATTTATTTTGATCAATCATTTCTTATTTCTAGGTTTCTCGTCAAGAAGAGGAGATGCAGCAGCGAGAGGATGAACTGCGTAAGGTCAGGGACAAGCTGGAGAACACAGAGAAAGACTACACCGACATGGAACGCAAACTCCAGCAGGTACTTGACGAGAAGAGCCTCCTAGCAGAACAGTTGCAGGCCGAGTCAGAACTTAGCCAGGAAGCTGAGGAGGTGAGTTAACGTCAGATGGGCTTTGACTATTATGGGGAGTGATGATGATGATGACGACGACGACAAAGTTAGATATTATGGTGATGATGATGATGATGATGATGATGTTAATGATGACGATGTTGATGATGAAGACAATGTTGAATATTATGGTGATGATGACGATGGTGATAAAATTTCTGACAATTATAATGTTGACGATGATGATGATGGCAGACAATATACATTTTTTTTCTCAATTGTTTAATAGATAAGCGTGAAGCTGGCTACCAAGAAGCATCAGCTTGAGGAAATTGTCAGTACATGTATTGATGATGTTGATGTTAAACAATGTTCTGTCCATATTTTTTGTAGATGAGGGTTAAGTTGGCTGCCAAGAAACAGGAGCTTGAAGAGATACTTCATGACCTTGAGGCTCGTATCGAGGAGGAAGAAGAGAAGAATCTAGGTCTCGGTGCAGAGCAGAAGAGACTTCAACAGAATATCAATGACCTTGAAGAACAGTAAGTAATCACTAGAATTTCATAATTCTATTCAATGGTAATAGAATAATGTTTAATTGCAAATCAACTGTAATGGGGTGTTGGGAGAGAGTTGCGTTCTGTTGCAGATCAAACGTAAAGACCAAGTGTAATGGGGCGTTGCAAGAAAGTTACGTTCAGATCAAGTATAATGGATGGTTGCATGGAAATTCTCTTCAATTGCAAATGTAAGCATTGCAAGAAATTTTAGTTACACTTGAATGGAAATCAAATTTGCATTCAATAAAAAGGACCTGAAGTTTGTTTTTCTTGTGCTTGATTTAGAATTGAAGGTTAAGTTTCTTGCAATGCCCTTTTAAAGCACGTAGTGGCTCTGGTTAGGGCCTATTTTATAAAAATACCCTGATAAGTTGTGAAATAGCAAGGTTGTAAATTACCTTTGAGTCTAACAAGATTGGTAATGTAGGATAATAATACCCCCTCAAATAGCTCCAGTACTGAAGATTTTAATTAATTCACTGCCTTATTCACTAAGTTATTCCGTTTTATAATCATGCATAGGAAAGTGTCCCCCCAAAAAAAATGAATAATAATAAAATGTGATGAAATGGAAAGTAAAAGAAAAAAATCATTGATTGGATATTCATCATGGATATTGATTGAGGAAGATGGCACCAAGCATCCCATAGGAGATAGATCTAAAATTGCTTTGTCTGATATTAAACCTAGATTTGTCTTCATTATACCTTTTTGTATACTTTTTTTTAAAATGTGAATGTATCTGAATCTCATTGAGGAGGACTAATCTCGATAGGCCTATGGTCTTTGTTGGTCCCCACCTCCAATAATTGCTATAGGGCGATTCCACACTAGAACTTCAAAAATATCATAAATTTCAACATGCTTTCAATAAGTCATAAGTAGTGTAATATTTTACTATGATACCTAAATTTTATGAAAATTATGAGTTTTAACCAAAAGTGAAGTCAGATATAGTTTTTTTTGGGGGGGAACAATGGAATTTCAAATTTTCAATAATTTTGCTAATTAAATAGTCAAGTACAAACACTGCCTGAAACAATTATTGGCAAAGCACGAGAAGATTGAAAATATTGCAGGTCAATGGAATAATGTATCATTGATGGTTCCAAATAATATCTACAACATTTTCATGATCCATAATAGGGGCAGCCCTGATTTTTCCTAACCTATTTTTGGCAATGTCCCGTACGACACATGAAAATGCGAAAGTTTTTCCTACAATTTTATTTTTGATGATGCAATTTCACAATATCAGTTTCTCTTTCTTTGACCCATGGGTGATCAATTTATCCCATAAGGATCTAATTACTGCCCTTCATTTTTCAATAATTGTCCTATTAAAAGTTGTCCCGTACGACACACACTGTGTCGTACGGGACATGTCCTGTACGACACACAATATATAATGCATTTAATTGCAGGATTTGGATTCAGAAACTATAAATAGTAGGCCTATTTTAATTTAAGTAATTGATTTGACATAAAGTGAACTGAAAAAGCACTTTTTTATCTCCATAGAACATGAAATAGGTGATGCTAACCATTTTAATTGATTTCATGTAGGCGTATTCTTTTTTGAATCCCTTCAGCTAAACTGGTGATTTTCACTGGTCAGAGCAGGTTAATTTCTTTGTCATTGAGCATGAAAAGAAAACCTTTATAATTGATTCACCCTAGCCTGGAAGATGACTTCTTCTTGCATGCTAATGTGGAATTATTATAAGATGTAAAAAAAATTTACATATCAATCATCTATTTGGACTTCCCTTGATGATCATTAATTTTTTTTATATACAGTATTGAAACTCCTTACTTTTTTCAAGTTGTAAAAAAAAAATCTGGAAAATAAGACAAACCATATGGTTTCATGAAATGCAGATAGGTTTGAAAAAGTAGAACCGCATTTCTTTAGAAAAAAATATTTTGTGGAATTACAAGTGACAGTTGTGACATATATCATGTATATATACATTTTATATGAAAAATTATTACATTTTAGCCCCATAATTTACACAAACAGTTTCATTCATTCATTGTTTAAATAGTGTATTGGAAATCATCAATTAATTCCCTAAAATATAACTTCACACAAAACCTCAAGTTTTTCATGCTGTGAATGAACCCTCGTACATTTCCCATCATGAAAAAAAATGATAACATTTTGCTCCCAATTGTGTATATTGAGGTTACTTAATTATATTGTCCTGAATGACTACTTATTAAAAGACTTTTCATTAAAAAGGAAGAATTTAGGGGCAATGCTCCCCTTCTGATAGATAAAAAGTTCATTGTTTTATTCAGGCTGCCCAGTACAACACGCAAGTGCCTGTACAACACACAAGTGTCCCGTACGACACACAAGTGTCCCGTACGACACAGAAGTGTCCTGTACGACACACAAGTGTCCCGTACGACACATTATTTTGTTTATGATATATTAACATAAATATTCAGCCAATAGCGGTTTCTAACATAATGAATGTCTTTAGTTTGATAGGATTATCATTATCATCAGCCAAATAAAGTGATTGAAGAAGTCACAGAGACATAAAGTAAGAAAGTTTGGCTTCAATTTAGAGATGTCCCGTACGACACATTTTGAGTGTCCCGTACGCCACAATGTTCTTGAAAATTGTCATTTGCTTTATTTATTCATCAATGTTTATTTTGCTCTCTTTCATAGATGTGTTTGTTCTTGGGTAATTGAATATCAATTTGAGTTCAGTTTCTACATGTATGAAAATTATCAGTCCAACTCACAGACTTTAGAGTACAAACTTGAGGTTTCTAAAAAAGCCACTTTTTCTGCATCCATACGACACATTACTATTTTAAATCTGTATTATACAGGATGTGAATTCAAGTCATTTTAAGTCTTGGTTTTTCTAACACTCTGGTAGTACTTGATGATCACCTTTAGTTACTGGAATTTTTTTTTTCTTGTAAAAAAACTGTCAAATGTTCTCTAAATGTCCCGTACGACACGTATGGAATCACCCTATAGCTTATCATTACACTTTTATTCGCTTTCTTATTATATCTTTTTTTTTCATATAACTTGTTGCCTCTATGTAATGTTGCATTTCAAATATATTGCTATTACTATGTTATCATACCTGCCAACAGTTCCTATCAAATTTGAATATTCCTATGTTTAGGGGAAAAATTCAATTTTGTCTCACCTGCATAGCAGAGTGAGACTATAGGCGCCGCTTTTCCGACGGCGACGGCGGCGGCGGCGGCGGCGGCGGCGGCGGCGACGGCGGCGTCAACACCAAATCTTAACCTGAGGTTAAGTTTTTGAAATGACAGCATAACTTAGAAAGTATATGGACCTAGTTCATGAAACTTGGCCATAAGGTTAATCAAGTATTACTGAACATCCTGCCTGAGTTTCATGTCACATGACCAAGGTCAAAGGTCATTTAGGGTCAATGAACTTAGACCATGTTTGGGGAATCAACATCAAAATCTTAACCTAAGGTTAAGTTTTTGAAATGTCATCATAACTTAGAAAATATATGGACCTAGTTCATGAAACTTATACATAAGGTTAATCAAGTATCACTAAACATCCTGCATGAGTTTCACGTCACATGACCAAGGTCAAAGGTCATTTAGGGTCAATGAACTTTGGCCGAATCGGGGGTATCTGTTGAATTACCATCATAACTTTGAAAGTTTATGGATCTGATTCATGAAACTTGGACATAATAGTAATCAAGTATTACTGAACATCCTGTGCAAGTTTCAGGTCACATGATCAAGGTCAAATGTCATTTAGGGTCAATGAACTTTGGCCAAATTGGGGTATTTGTTGAATTACAGCCATAAATTTGAAAGTGTGTTGGTCTAGTTCATAAAACTTGGACATAATAGTAATCAAGTATCACTGAACATCCTGTGCGAGTTTCAGGTCACATGATCAAGGTCAAAGGTCATGTAAGGTCAAAGAACTTTGGCCACGTTGGGGGTATTTGTTGAATTGCCATCATATCTCTATAAGTGTATTGGTCTAGTTCATAAAACGTGGAAATAAGAGTATCACTGAACATCTTGTGCGAGTTATAGTAGTTTTCAAAATCAGCACTGCTGCTATATTGAATCGCGTGATGCAGGTGAGACGGCCAGAGGCATTCCACTTGTTTTATATGTTTTTTTCTATTTCTATGAAAAGTTTTTTCCATACATTTGAATAGAAAATGTAAGAATGTTCCCTTTTCTGTAAGTTTGTTAGGATTTTATTATTATTATGTATTGGCTGGCAAGATTGGCAGGTATTTGTTATGTTTTATTTCTGAATGTAAATAAAAGGTCATATGAGCCAATCAATCATTTGATCAATTAACTTATAAAATTTGGCCTTGTTCAGCTCCAAAGGTATATTTGGTAAAGTTCAAAGAATAATATTGGACTATTGTCTGACCATTACTGAGATCCCTCATCTACAATGACCATTAGATGCATTTTTTCATGAATTAAATGGAATCATTGTGGAAATCTCAATATGGATGCTAGATTTAGCTTCATCTTCTGTTGATATTATTACATCCCCTTTTCCATGTTGTCCAAATACTAACTTCATGGAATATAGTTCATCAGATTTGAAAAGCTAACAATTGTATCCTATTTACTAAAAGTAACCTTTATCTCCTCATTTTGGCTGTAACATGAGACGTTATGTTAAGATTTGTCAAAGGCATCATTGCATTAGCCTTTAGTGTATCAATTTTTGTTAATCAGTATTTTTGAAGAGTGCCCTCTTGTGTTGAGAAGAGTAAATTCAGTCCCAATATGTAGATAACCAAATAGCCATTTATAGATATTATTTGCAAATACTGTAAAGAAATTGATATTGATGTACATGGTTTGGAATACACTAATTATTAGGTGTTATAAAGAGGATATTCACCTTGATAAAACAGGGAGGGGGGGGGGCTAGGCTGATTCAGTCAGGCCGTGCCTTGACTTCTTTTAAGTATTCAAATATGAGTTCAAATTTGCGACCATCCCGGGCAGGCGGTTCCGAAATTAAGTAACATTTCCTAAGTGCATGTCAGACCCAAAATAGATAAAAAACATGAATACATTGTGTTCTTAGCCAAAATCCATAAATTTATGATTATTTCTACTTGTACTGATTAAACTCAATTAATTTCATCTTAAATAGGTTCATTATTGCGGACTGAAATAATCGCTAGAGGGTATTCATTTGTCTCGCAATCTACTATGGTCAACAAGGAAATTCGTGATCACTCTCGCAAAAAGTGTTCACTAGCTTTCTAGGAAATTCGTGATCACTCTCGCAAAAAGTGTTCACTAGCTTTCTAGGAAATTCGTGATCACTCTCGCAAAAAGTGTTCACTAGCTTACAAGTTCACAAGAAGGGTCTTGTTAAATGCCTGTTCGACAGAGCAGCACGTATTATACTGTAACTCACCCACCTGAACTCCCGATAGAAAGAGCACACATATGTGGCGCCTTATACAGCAACGGCTACCCACGCCGTTTTATCGAGAACACTTTCAAGAAGAAACATCCGCCAAGGGATCAGAAGGTTTTCAAGACTTGCACATTCTTGCCATACATAGATGGTCTTTCACCACAACTCAAACGCCGATTAGAAGGTCACGGTATCTGAACGGTTTTCCGCTCGGACACCACCCTACACAAACACCTTGTACACCCCAAAGACCCCATCCCTGATCACAGACGTGATGGCATAGTATACAACATTCTTTGCCAGGGATGTGACGGGTCTTACATCGGTGAAACAGCCCGACCGATAGTTGAACACATTTCTGAACACAAGCACGATGTTCGCTTTATACAGCGAACCGACACATCCGCGGTGGCAGAACATGCTTGGGAGAAGCAACACCACCCAGATAGGGAGGGTGTACATTGCGTTGCCAAATAGAGACATTGGTATACACGCAGGATTAAGGAGGCTATTAGTATACGTCTTTGTCCTAACAACTTCAACAGAGACAGCGGGATCGACATCCCCAATTTCTGGATGCGAACCATCCGACAGCACAATACCCCCTTACCTGGCAGTGCACGCCGACCCGATCGTTCCTGGCCCCGAGCGAGGGACCGCTCAGCTAGTCAACCCCACCCACCTATTTGCATATTGCCGACTCGCGGCGTATTTGCATATACCTCAGGCTTATTTTCATTAGGATCACCGGCCGCACCGTACATCGACGCACTGATTGGTGAAACGCCCGACCAATCACACAACGGATCAGTGCCCACCTATTGTTCCCGCGTTTATGCGTATGGTCCTGGGGATTGTTATAAATAGACTACGTTATCAGATAATTTTTGTCACTTGATAAAGAGTTGCAGCGGCACTCGAAAGCTTGTGAACTTGTAAGCTAGTGAACACTTTTTGCGAGAGTGATCACAAATTTCCTAGAAAGCTACTGAACACTTTGCGAGAGTGATCACGAATTTCCTTGTTGACCATAATAGATTGCGAGACAAATGAATACCCTCTAGCGATAATTTAATCTTGTTTATAGTCAGAATAAAGTCGCCAAAGATTTCCATTTAAAAAAAAGTTGAAAAACAAAGAAATACATAAGAATTTTAAAAGACAGCAGAGCTTCCAAGTCTCCCGGATCCTGCGGGAGAATACTGGATTGCGATCCAATCTCCCGTTCTCCCGACCCCATGCCAAAATCTCCCGGATAATCAGGATTTTTGGCTGTTAAATTGTAAAATTCATACAAACGACTGTTTTACGAGTCTAGCATGTTCAACTCCCTAACACCCACGTGGAACCTCATTATCACATTTTAATTTTACCCAGTAACTTTTACCAGTTTTTGTATAATCGTACGTTGATTTCCAATGTAAATGAAGATAATTTTACTGAACGACTGGTGAATTAGTCTAACAAGCCATTTTATTTCCGGGTTCTGCAATGTGTGTGATAGAAACACTTCAGCGGCACTCCATGCACATGCCCCCCGATGCGCCCCGGCGCTGCCCTGCCTGGTCTCCGGCCGGCCGCGCTGCGCCAGCCAGGGGGCTACGAGAAGGAAGTCCACGAGCACTGCGAGGCATTTTTTGTAAGCTTGTGTGCGCTTTATTCGAGCTGAAACTGGATCAACGATAGGATTAACAAGTGGATTACTATTACACCGCGACTTTCAGGAATAATTTTATTGACAATCCTGAAGAACAGTTCTTAAGCAAAGTGGAGATTTTTTCGCCTATGGTACTTTCACTTGGGTTGATCGGATTCGAACATTTTCTCTTTCGTGAGTGAGCTAGCCTGGCCTGGCGCTGGCTGGCTGAGCTGTGCGAAGCACGCCCCGTCCCGATTTATCCACACTACAATTGCAAAATATTTTTTCGAAGTATAAAAATAATTTTCAAGCGGAATGGGACTGTGTGACAATTTTCACAGGAAACCCTCAGAGACTTTAAACAGGCCACATATAATTTAAGTCTTTACAGGGCCAGGCAAGCTCATTTACCATGTTTACCACTACTGCAGCCCCTTCCCCCTCTGGATAAAGGTATTTTCATGTTGAATGCATTCTTTTATGAATTATTAAAAAAAAATACTGTATTGCCTGAAGTATATATTTAGTCGGTGACAATTCATGAAATCTCTCTAATGTGCAGTTATCTATCTGCAAAAAGTTTTGATGGTTTAGACAGCTGTCAGTTACTATCAAATGTTGTTTCTTAATGTGTTTTGCTACCCAAAACTCCCATCCATGGGACAACGTTCCGCCGCTCCCTCACAAAATTATACCTCCGCGAAATCTACTGGTTTCTGTCTTCCCAATGTTGGCAGCTCTGAGACAGTAAAATATATAAGAAAATTTTGAAAACAATAAAATGCATTAACAAAACGCGATATTGAATTTTTTATAGGGTACATTTAATCAGAATCCTACGAAGTGTCTGTGAATAAAAAATAAGGATTTTGGGGTCCTTATTTAGCCAATTAATTACACAGCAAATTTACGTATAGCATGGTCTGCCCATTGTGATGATGCGCTATGTACTGCATGCAACTGGAATAAAGTTTTCACACTTCAATGTTTGTAAAACAGACCTGAAGTATGGTTGTTTGGTTATCTTGTATGTTTATGAAATAAAATATGTTGTAATTTTCTTGTGATTCAGGCTTGAAGAGGAAGAAGCTTCCAGACAGAAGATACAACTAGAAAAGGTCCAAGCTGATGCTAGAATCAAGAAAGTGGAGGAAGATTTAGCCATTATAGATGATTCTCATGCTAAGGTAGGACTAATCATTGGCAGAAGGACAATTTCATTAAAAAAATCAACCCCTATTTGTGAAAATTGTTACTTCACTTTATGAACTGCTCAAGACACGATGATTTGAGAACTTAACCACTTTTCACATGAACTAGAAAACATGGATGAAGGATTTTCCAAATATAGCAGGTTGGATGTAGATGTACATACTTTATGAAATTGTCCACAGGTAGAAGGAATGGCAGAAAAAGGAAGAGAAAAGAGGAAGAGGGAGAGAAAAGGAGAAAGGGAAGGGGGGGGGGTGAAAGAGGGATAAGGTACCGTAAAACAGATCAAAGGAAGCTGAAAATGAGAATTTAAAGATAATTTGATATCATGATTAGATTTTTGTTTGTTGAATGCCAAGTTCAAGTTACATATAAGACCTTGAACTTGCGTCCAATGTTTAATATTTTCATGTTTAATTCTATTTGTTGAAATTTTCCTTCGATATGTGAAAACCTCTCAGTGAAAACATCCAAGTATCTTGGTAAAATCACAGAAGTTAATGTCAAACATTTTTTAATTTGTATATTGATATATTCTTGTTTATTTGCTAAAGTTTGAATTTGAATTTGAATCAGTGATGAAATAATACAGTATATGATATTGTTTTAAAAAGTACAAACTTGAAGAATTATTTACATGTAAACATGTGTAACAAGTTCAATATAGCCATGGATGTAGTTCACATGGAGCTTATTATGAAATAATGACGGAAAACACTTATTGTTGTAAAAACATCTAATGTGCATTATAAATCAAAGTTTACAAAGTGTATATGTTTGCAAGTATTTGAAGTCTAAGTTTGTCAGTTTCTGATAAAATAACTGTGGTTAGTATGATTTATTACAGAGATATCGCCATTAATCCATATACTGTATGAATTTGATAATAACCCATGTATCAAATATACATAGGGAATCAAACTATTGTCAGTTCTGTTTCATAAAACTTGATATCCTGCAACAAAAACTACCGAAATAGTTAATAGCCACAGGAATAGCGTCATTTGATTGGCTGAAGGTGAATTTGCCATAGAAATTTGGTATTTGTTAGGATAACAAGTCATTTTGGGGCCTGTGTCATAAAACATGATATGATAACAGTTTAAAAAGCTACTGAAATCCTTCAATCTGATTGGCTAATAGTAAATTTCTCATAGAAATTGTGCATTATGAAACGTGTCTGAAGAGCTAGTTATTAATAGGCTGATAATCAGTGGCGTACCTAGGATTTTCCACAGGGGGGGGGCAAAACCGTCCGGCAAAAAATTTGACAAGCAAAAAAAAAAAAAAAAAGGTTTTCGATCACAAATAAAGGATTTCGTACCAGAAAAAAAATTGACAAGCAAAAAAAAAAAAAGGTCTTCGATCACAAGTTAAGGATTTCGTACCAGAAAAAAATTGACAAGCAAAAAAAAAAAAAAAAAAAAGTCTTCAAGCTCGTCAGGGGGGCATTAAAGGTCTTAAAGCTCATCAGGGGGGGGGGGGCAAAAAAGGTTTTTCAAGCCCGTCAGGGGGGGGGGGGGCAAAGATATGTTTTTGCATGGTTTGTGACTCGTCAGGGGGGGGGGGGGCAGAGTGCCCCCCCCGTAGGTACGCTAGTGCTGATAATACTGCCATCTCTGTAGAATCAATTAGTAAGGTGTCTTCAAGTGTGATGAGAAACGCCTAAGTAAGACCCAATGTTTTGCTTGCCAATAGGAGGGTAGATACCAGGCCAAGAAACAGCTGTCATATCTATGCTCTCTCGGCCATTCGGCTGTTATTGAAGCGAGGGTGAATTGTAATTTTGAGAGAATATCCACCAAGGGGATGATATATGTGTGTCTGTAGATGTCCAAAGAAGAACTCCGGTAGAGAATGAAAATGAGGCGGAAAACGATTTGAGAGACATTTCATATCCTGCCAAATAGCAAGCATATTGACTTTGCTGTGATGTTCATGTATCGTGTTCACACTCTACCAATAGACGAAGAGCAGTTTTTCATTTTTTGTATTTGTATAAACGATATACACTAATGGGGAGTTGCAAGAAACTTACAATCGATGGAAGTCAACTTTGTATCCAAAAATCAGTCACATCTCTGGCAATTACTTGCAAATTTGAACTTGATTGCTTGCCTGATTCTTACAACGATGCAGTAAAAATCAATATGCTCTTTAGTTGAATAGATATTTCAAATCTGAAATTTACATCAGAAATTTACAACTGATTGCAAATATTTCCTTGCAACACCTTCAAAGATGGAGTTCTAAAAATGGTACTTCCAACAAAATGGAAACCTATTTCTGACAGTGGCTGTTCGGCATTGGCTTTTGTGGGATATGGGTAGTTCTTATCCATGGCCATTGGAAAATAATACCTCAAAAAGACCCAATTTGTAAATGGGACTACGTAGCTTTTGCATCATCAGTGATGTGCTGTGGGTCCGTTCACACAAAGGAGAGAGTCAGACGTTTTGTTTTCAATTTTGTATCTGTGTCAGAAAGCTTTGCACTTTCCAAAAATGAGATTCCGATGACAGCCTTGGAATATCGGGACATGGATAGGTGGTAGCTACCATACGATACCCACAGTGTAACTAGCAATCATCATGCCAGAAGGATGTCAAGTTTTACATCTGTCCTACTAATTACTCAATTTTTTCAAAGGATACATCTTCATTTATCTCCACTCTGAGTTATTACTGTTTACCTCGGGAGTGTGATATCAGAATTGGAAGTAATCAGCCAATTTGTTGTAGTTCGGTAGGAAGCAATATTGGCAGTGATTTGATTGAGGAATTAATGTGTCTATGACCCTGGTGTTTTTACTCTGACTTCGGAAGTGACTAAAGAGGAAGGAAGAATGTCAGAAGTTATGTTTGGCGACTTTTTAGCTTAACAAATGTACAATTGTGTATTTTAGTAACTGAGGATAAAGCCGAGCTTTAATATTTCACTTTTAATGATATGGGTGAAAGCAGAGGATGGAAAGAATGATTTGTTACAATAAACAATCATAATACAAAGTGGATGATGACACCCCAAAGTGAAGGATTTTAATACCAACTTGGCTTCAGAATCGCGATGACATCATGCCTTTATGATAAAAATCAGGAGGCAGAAAGGTTGACTTTGAATCTAGAAGGAAGGAAATGAATTCCTCCCGTAGAATATCTGTAAAGCTTTCAGAGTGATTGTGGGCAAGGACAACATTGTTATTGAAATGGAATCAGTAAGTGGCAATGGAGTGGTGGATTCTCTCCTTACCTGTTTCGTTATTGGAGCGAGTGTTTTGGGATGTACTCCTGGCAGCCATCGCATTGCTTGTGCTCTTCCCCCAAAGAGTTGAGTAAAATAGAAGTGTAAAAAGTATTTATTCAATGAGATATTTTGTTATGATGAATGATTGAAGTGGAAAGGAGAGAAAGTATTAATGGAGGAGAGATGAAGGCACAAAGTAAATAACTGAAATAAGAGCTAAGGGATGGGGGAGGAGGGAGAGGAGGTGGAGGAGAAATAAGAAGTTCAAGAAGGAAAAGAAGATGAAGGGAAAGAAGGAGGTAGAGGATGGAGAGGGAGGGGGAGGAGGAGACAGAGAAGGAGGAGGAGGAGAAGAAAAAGAAGAAGTGGAAGAAGGAGGAGAATAATGAGAAGGAATGGAAAGATAATGAGGGAGAATGAAGGTGTTTTTTTTTCTTTTCTAATATAATTTGTTTCTTTGTTTTGGTATCAGTGAACGTCATCACAAAATGATGATGGTAATAAAAAGAATTATGGTTGTAATAATGATTATAAAACATAATAATTTGTGACCTTTCTTCTTTTGATATATGTAAAGGCATGTAGATTTTATCACATAACGTTACCAATAAAATTGATGAAAATTCATTTTCATCTGTTTGTATTCAGGGTAATTAATTGAATTTCCTCCACTTTACAAATCGGTTTGAAAATATAACCAATAAATCATTCATTAAATAATGATAAAATTGTTCCTAAATGGTATTCAACTGAGATTGAGAGATACATGTATGGCCTTCACCTGCTTTTAGCGTTCATCTTCATCCTCCTGCATTCTATTTATATATGTATACATCTATGGATGTTAGTTTCTGGTCTAATGGGCCTAATATATCAATTTTCCACTGCTGAGGATAACAAGGATATGCAATATTGGTATAGATAACTACCCAAAATTAATTAGATTAGAGCCATGTATTACAGCTGCGTGTTTATGGCTGATTTGTGTGTACAGTTAGAGGAACGACATCATCGTTTCTAAAATAAAAAATTCTTCAGAGTGCAATGTCACAAGCAGAGAATGTATATAAAATTACATTTCATTTTCTTTTTGAGTACATATCTTCTCTATTTTCAAAACAGGGTGGTTTAGAGTTCACTGAGTGTTGTACTGTTTATATTCAGAGGAAATGTAATCCACATTGATGAAGAACTAGATGTTAGTGCATGATCTGTCAAATCGAATCAGAGACAACTACGCCTCAAGCAGAATCATATATATATTCCTGAAAAATGACAGTTTAGAAATGGCAGATGCTTTCACCGTGGAGCCAGACTTCAAAGTGCAGTTGAATCTTCGGACAGTGGCTTACTTCATTTGGCTCAATTCTGCATATATTCATCACGTTGATGTACTGCTCCCGTGCAGTAATTGCAGGGACTCCTGTTTTTCAATTAAGGTTCAATTTGAGGTACTATCCTCGGTCAGTCCAGAGTGAGATTGGCCATGGTTTGGGTTGGTTTGTTGGGAAAGAGAGACTGGAGGGTTTCATATCTTTGAGCTAAATCCTGTGGTGAGGTATGGTGGATGGGGTTGTGTCTCTCCACCGCTCGTAAGAAGGATAGAAGGAAAGATAAAAGGAAGGATCGGAGGAAGGATAGGAAGAAGATGAAGGATATTCCGGCAGAAGATCAGGAGGTATATTTTCCTCTGTGTGTGTGTCTTTATTTTTTTTATTTTTTTAACTTCGTAATGATTTATCTTACATTCTATAATAGGTTCATACACCTGTATGATATGTTTTAAATTGATCAATATTTGTTTGTTTTTTGCAGATGGGTTGAAAGAATATGATTATTATTTAATATTTTGTGAAATCTTACATGTTTTATGTATGAATGGAACTTCATGGACATAAATATTTGTTATAACAAGAATAATGTTTTGAATTATATTGGTTATAAAACAATTGATTAGAGATTATTTTGGGAGCTACCAGTGCACTTTGACATTACCCATTAATATTTTGGTAGCTCTGTTTATTCGATTACATGTGCATTTATTTGTAAAATGTAGAAATATCATTAATTTGAGGCTATACTGTCAAAGTACTAAGTACCATTTTCACCAAAGTCATTGAAGCAACATTATTGGTAATTGCTGTTAGGTTTGATTAGAATATCATTCAATTAATTAAGGAGAGACATAAAGCCAGGCAGAGCCAATGTTAAGGTTTTGATGTTCCTACCTTGTCATTAGAGATTGGAACCATTTTTCTTCCTAATTTTCTCATTGTTTTAATAGATAAAAATATATTACTGTGTTGGACTAACCATTTATGGAAATAAGTTGAATGTGAAAGCCTATGGTAATTACAATTCATTTGTTCATACTCCAAATTGACGAATATCACCTTTTTTCACCAAAAAAGAAAATTCACCACTTTCAAATGAATTTCAATGTTCTCATTGACATTGTTTTTTTGTTTGGAAATTATTCACATTGGCTTTCTCGGTGCTGTATGTTCATATTTGCTACAATATGTATTGTGTATGAAGTGGCAAGGTATAAGAGGCATTTTTTTTTTTCATCAAGCAATATCAGTTATGTGATATGCTTTATGTAAATGATTCAAATATTTTCTGTGTGCTTTGTGCTTCTGCTTATTGCTTGGCTATTACAGAACCTTAATGGTTTGTGTTTTGAGGAAGATTTCTTTGAAATTTATTCACCCCTGATATGGATTATACAGAGTATCAAAGGATATTATTTGGAAATGTTAATTGCATTTAGGAGATATGGACAAGGTGTTTCAAAATAACGCAGCTATCTGAACAAAAAGAATAGCAATTCACTGATGCCTTTAGTTGTGCTGCTTCAAAATCTTTAGATCCAGTCCCTTGTTGGGAATAAGAAATATGAATGTAAGTAATTGAGTTTTTCTGACGTGTATCAATCAGATCTTATTATTCAAGTCTAGGACTGACCTATATATAACATGTAATGTCACCGTCCAAAAGACATGAGTGGGGCTCAAACCTTGGCCCTCTGCATCACTTTGTAACTTGCACCACATAGCTTGGATTTCAGGCATAAAAAGGTCCAATCTGTTGCCAAATGTATCTTCAGAAATATATCAAATAGTTTTTCTTCAAAATCTCTTTATTCCTAGAGTTGTTTTCTAAATTTATGTTTTGATATTGTTGTTAAGCTCCATTGCAGCACATCACTAAACTTTGTATTTGCTATGTCATATTAGTATAATTTTCTATTCTACATGTATAGGAGTGGAGTTTATGTAACTTGATGTTGTGTCTTTTTGTATCTAGTTGTTGAAAGACAAGAAGATCGTTGATGAGAAGCTCTCGGAGGTGTCCGCCACATTGACAGAGGAGGAAGAGAAGAGCAAGGGTCTGATGAAACTAAAGGCTCGCCATGAATCAAGCATTGGAGAACTTGAAGACAAGATTCGTAAAGATGAGAAGGTGAGAGAATTATGAAGATTATGGCAGTTATAGCAACAGATATGATGTTGATGCTGATAGACATGTTGTTGTCTCGCCCACCAGAGGTGAGGGCGAGACTTAGGGATCCAAATGTCCGTCGTCCGTCTGTCGTCCGACCGTCGTCTGTCCGTCACAAACCTTATGACACATAACTCCACAACCGTAAGTCACTTTTCAACCAAACTTGGATGGTAGATGGACTTGGGGGACCTGCATATTATGCTGCTGTCACTTTTCAACCAAACTTGGATGGTAGATGGATTTGGGCGACCTGCATGTTATGCTGCAGTCAGAGGTCACATGGTAAGGTCAAAGGTCATTTTCAGGTCAACGTTAAAGTTTACATGCAAGACTCTTATGACACCTAACTCCGCAACCGTTAGTCACTTTTCAACCAAACTTGGATGGTAGATGGACTTTGGGGACCTGCATGTTATGCTGCAGTTGGAGGTCACATGTTAAGGTCAAAGGTAATTTTTCAGGTCAATGTTAAAGTTTACATGCAAGACTCTCTTATGACACCTAACTCCGCAACTGTAAGTCACTTTTCGACCAAACTTGGATGGTAGATGGACTTGGGGAACCTGCATGTCATACTGCAGTCAGAGATCACATGATAAGGTCAAAGGTCATTTTCAGGTCAGCGTTAAAGTTTCCTTGCAAGACTCTTATGACACATAACTCTGCAACCGTAAATCACTTTTCAACCAAACTTGGATGGTATATGTACTTAGGAGACCTGCATGCTATTGTGTTGGTAGGTCACATGGTAAGGTCAAAGTTCATTTTGAGGTCAACATTAAAGTTTATGTGCAAGACTCTTAAGACAACTGTTATTCCATCCCAGTCATTTCACATTGAAGTTTTGATACAATTCTGTTGCGTGCCCTCGCAAACCTTGATATTTCTGGTTATACTGTTGGTGGTGGTGTTGATGATGATGATAGAGGTTGATGTTTGTGCAGATAATGCTTTTTAAAATGTTGTTGATGAGAACGATTATGATGTTGTCATTATTACTGTTGATGATGTTGTTGCTGTTATTTTTAATGCTGATAATGTTGACAATAGAGAATGTTATAATGGTGATGTTGATTGAAATAATGATTCCGTGTTGATTTTTCGTGTGTGGAGATGAGGTTCGGTGTCAATCAATATAATTATGTTATCTTGGTGTTTATGATTTTTCTTTTTTTTTGTGTTTTAGATGTAGGCGATGGGGACTTTGATGGTAATGTGTTGATGATGTTAATGAGGGCGATAAAAATGTTTATGATAGTGATGATGATGAAAGTGATGTTCATAATTTAGATGATATAAATGATGACAATACTGTTTAAAGTGGATGAGAATATTAAGTTGCTGTAATACTGTTTACGACTACTTATATTTTTATACTAATGGGTTGTGACAGAATTCTAATGGTCCATTCTTGTGTTGTATGATTTTCTGTTTCTAGTTACGTAATGACTTGGAGCGTCACAAGCGCAAGCTTGAAACTGAGACAGAAGATCTAAGGGAACAGCTAAATGAGCTTCGTCAAGAGATTGTAGAATTGAGGGCGCTGCTCGCTAGGAAAGAAGAAGAACTCAATGCTGCCCTCGCTCGGTAAGTAAAGGTGTAATTGTCATACAAGTGTGGATATTTCTTATTTTTAAAAGAGAGGCCAGTGGAAGGAGAAAGGAATATATTTCAATTCAGTTCAATTCAAGTAAACATTTATTTTCTTCCAACTTAACATATTAAGGATCAACTGGTCACATACTTTTGGACCAAGCATAATGAGAATGGCAGTTATATTTACAGGGAAGAAGTGCTAAGTGGAGGATGGGGGCTAGGGGCAAAGATTTGCGAGTGATCTGGGGCCCATTTCATAAAGGTACAGCGTCAGCGTCAAGTCCCAAAACAGCGTCAAATTTTCACTTGCAGCGTCAAATTTAATATTTGACGCTGCAGCGCATTTCATAAAAAGTTGACGCTCCAGTGGGAGCGTCAACTTTTTACTGGAGCGTCAAATAGGGTTAAATATTTGACGCTGGTCATGGGGGAGCGTCAAGTTGACACTGTAAAAGGTTTTTCATTGTGAAGAATGGCATACGTTGTGCTCAGGCATGACCAAAGGGCTCTTACAAGAGAACGGATATCTAGAGCAATGTCTATGATAATAATGCTAATGAAGAATATATTAAGGTAATGCTTTCTAGTAGAAATGCAGTTTCTTTTTTTTTGTTCTACCTATCCCCCCAAAAAAAAAAAATGTTAAAAAATTCCTCTGAAACAGCAAATTTTTCAGTCTTTCCCAGGGCAGGCAAAGGGAAAAAAAGGGAGGTTATAGACAGACTTAAAAAAAAAAAAAAAAATGGAGAGGATTTTTTTTCTTGTGGGAAAAAATAGAGGAAGGTAGATCTATTATGTGGAAGTGTTTAATTCAAGGCCTAAATTAAAAAAGCCCTAGGCTATAAACAAGGTTACACTTAGGAATTCCGAAGGTTCTTTATTCCGAAGGTCCGTAATTCCGAAACACGTAAATTGCCTATACCTCGACGTTCGTTAATCTGAAAACGTAAAAGGGTTCGTTAATCCGAACATTTGTGGCGTTATTTCAAAGGTTCGACAATCCAAAAACGAAATAAGGTTTGATGTTCCGAAGGTTCGTTAATCCAAGAACAAAATAAGGTTTGTTAGTCCGAAAACGAAATAACGTTCGTTAATCATTTCGTTTTCGGACTAACGAACCTTCGGAATTACGAACCTCATTTCGTTTTCGGATTAACGAACCTTCGGAATTACGAACCTCACTTCGTTTTCGGACCAACGATCCTTCGGAATAATGAAGCTTCGGAATTACGAATGTATGCGATAAAAAAATGATTGCTTTTTTTTTTCTGTTTCTGACTTTCTCAGAAAAAAAAGTTGTGGCCATGGCATTGTTGAATCCATTTACTGAATGGTTATTCACTGTTGAAACCGATAACTTAAAAATCATTTCCATTTTGAACAAAAATAATCTTTTAAGGTCATTTTCGATGTTTCATGCATAATTAGAGCCTACAAATTTACTTGCTTCAGGGTGATTTTTAACAGCACTGCACCAGCAGTGGCCTGTGCCTGCCTTGTTGTTGATACAACCTTGCATTACCGACACAAGTAGTCAAGTGTGGGACTGGGATTAAACTTGTACGGTAGAAACTTTGTTGAAGGTGAAATTTCGACCGGCAATAATGATGCCTTTTCACTTTTTTCAAAATAATTTTTTCCATGGCATAGGGCTAAAATATATCAATTCTCTGAAAACTTACACAATGGAGAATAATGCTATGCCATCCCAGGAAAAATTAGTATTTTCTTCTTACTCTCTTCTAGAATTGCAAGCCAGGCATCACCATAGAGCCATCACTCTGTATCAACGGCTAGTCTTATGCTGCAGACCCTGTTTGCAGCTGCTAAATAACAATTTCGCTCCCAAAAAAATTTACAAGCAAAAAAAAATATGTATTCTCCTTCAATTTTGTTTCTTCTAATTTTGCTTCTCAAAGGTGGGGGGGGGGGCCACAGGCCGGCTGTGCCCCCCCCCCCCCCGGATCCGCCAGTACTTTCTACCTAAACTTATGACTTGAATTGAAAACAAAAAACTGGAGAGAAAGGGGATTTCCCCCTAATCAGCCTCGTACATGACTATTCAAATAATTCGCAGGAAAGTCAAGCTGACTTTCCAGCGAATGTGCTTTTATGAAATGCAAAGTTGCTAGCATAGCAAGTTGCTAGCATAGCAAGTAAAAGCTGCTATTCTACCAGAGTTGCTATCATAGCAACTTGCTATGATAGCAACTCTTTATGAAATAGGCCCCTGGTCAACCGCAGCTATGCGAAGAGAGCAACACCATCATCTGAAATGCATGTTTGTTCAAAATGTTTTCTAGATAATCGTTGTCTTGACAATTCAGCATGCTCCTCTTTGTTTACAAATGACATTGTGTAAATGTCCTTTAGGAAATATTATGACAATGATGGATTTCCATATATATAGGTGAGGTTGATTGGATTAATCACAACTCTATGTAAGACAGGACCTTGGGCACCCCTGTTCAACAGGGACAGAAACAGGATTTAACACTGGACTTCTGCCTGCCTGACTGATTGGTGTCATGTTTCTCCCTTTGTTCTTTTTCAGTATCGATGATGAGGTGTCCCAGAAGAACCAGCTTCAGAAGCAGGAGCGTGAGCTCCGTAATCAGTTAACCGAGCTCCAGGAGGATCTAGACGCTGAGAAGGAGGCTCGCTCCAGGGCTGAAAAGAACAAGAGGGATCTCAATGAGGTCAGTATTCAAAGCATTGGCTAGAGCTTTGCGAACAGCCATTATAAAAGATTCTCAAACCAAGATGAAATGTGTGTATGAGTACATGTACTACAACTTAAAAATCCTGAAAACAAACATCGAGAATGAAAAGCTATAAGTACAACGCCAACCATGATTTTATAATTTTGTGCCTTAAGAGTCGTTAATAGAACACATATAGTGTATGTGATGAAATGAAGATGGTGTTTCACTTTATATTTCACTTTTTTGAAGCACTAAATGATTTTTTGACGGCTTTTTTCCTGGGCCTCATATTTGTTACGTATTACGGACACGTGGCAAGTGGGACCTTGCGGCTAATAAAGTCAATTCAATGTTAGTCTGTGCCTCTAAATTCACATGGTGTTCTATCATGGACAGTTTCATAAAGATAGGCCATGTAATATAAAAAGATACGATCAAACCTACAATTTAACAGAGCTACCAAAATATTAATGGGTAATGTCAAAAATAATTGTACATCTATGGCAATCCATGTAAAAAAAAAAAAAATGAAGTCAATTGTAGATTAAGTGTATCTCTTCCTTTTTCTCAATATGCCATCCAGATCCCATGCACTTTTCACAAATTCACCATTTCCCCTCCTCAAAATATGGCATATCCTTCTCAAACCAATTCTCTTTTCCACTTTGACAATTACTTCTAAGCCCAACCTTTCCATGTGCTTGCTTGTGTTCTTTCAATCAGTGGTGCATTTCATGAAACAGGTAGTCAGTGATTTTCACTGTCTATTGTCATCAGCTCCAGCAAATCCTTGAATCTGATTGGCTGAGAGCCATTTAGCCAGTTGATAGGATTTCTCGTGAAACACCCGTCAGATGAATTGACGCTAGACTTTATTTTGTATCTGAATCACATGCAGGAACTAGAGGCGATCAAATCCGAGCTGATGGATTCTATCGACAACACCACAGCTGCCCAGGACCTGAGGAACCGCAGAGAAAACGAGCTTCAGGACATCAAGAAGCAGCTAGAGGAGGGTGGCAGATCACACGAACAGACCATACAAGATCTCCGTCACAAGCACAACAGTGCCATCGAACAGCTCAATGACCAATTGGATAACGTCAAGAAGGTACGTGTTGAAACTGAACCAGGATGGATTTTCACAAAGATTTAAGTGTGACTTAAGAGTCATAAACATAGCAATGTGTCTGCTCATAATATCTGACCAGAGGCAGCAAAAAGTAATTATCATTACAAAAGCATATTTCTTTTGTATCTGGCCAGGAAATCTGTAGATAGGTAGGTAGCTTTTTTCTACAATCTGCAAGAAAAAAAATCTAATGAAACATATGCCTGATATATTTTATCACTGTAACATTAATGTGGTTAAATAGGGAATGTGTTGGATGGTCTCTTAAAACTCCTCGGTTAAATATCAATTATTTTTATTAAATATATATATTTTTTCCATCAGGCCAAGTCGTCTTTAGAGAAGAACAAGTCCAGTTTGGAGAGCAACAACTCCGAACTGAACAACGATCTCAAGCAAGCCACCCAAGCCAAGCAGGAATCAGAGAGGAAGAGAAAGACCCTGGAAGCACAACTAGCTGAACTGAATGTCAGGCTACAGGAAACTGAGAGGGCTAAGATAGATTCACAGGAGAAGGCCTCTAAACTTCAGGTTAGCTATACATGGTTTATATTCACATGATCTTCAAGCAAGTAGTCAAGTACCACATGGACTAAACTCATTTGTCTACTATCGACTAATTGATCCTTAGTCTACACCACACTTGGGGGTCTACTCATTACTTTGCACATTATCAAATGAGGAAATAAATATAATGGGTTATAGTCATGTGGTCTGTAGTAGTTGGGTTAGTTTGATACCACATGGGACCAACCAATTTTGTCTATTGTCAATTTAGTCTATTTGTTGTTTGGTCTTCATTAACCTGGTCTATTTCCCCCACTTAGTCTAACCGTCAGGATGAGTCTAATGCCAGGAATTTGCAGCAATTTGTTGAAGGAAATTTTGACTGAAAAACAGTTCATCTAACCATGTAGACTATGTGGTGTTACTCCAAGTGGCTAATCAATACACATTCTAATTTGGCAAGGTCATGAAAAAAATAAAATCACTGTTTAAAAAAAGGCAAATATGCAACTAATAGTTCAAATATTGATGTCATTATACCATTTGACTGTTATATCCTTATAATTTTTTTAAAGCATGAAGAATGAATAGAAAATTGATTATTGTTGCCAATTTTAATTCCTCTAATTGGCAACTTATCATTTCAATATTGCCACTTGACTGATGTTTTGTCCTTATGGATTTTTTTTAAGTATGAAGAATGAATAGAAAATTGAGATTGTTGCCAATTTGGAGAGCTAAGAGTTTGCATTGATTGCTTATCAAATAGAATGAAGTAGAGAGCCTGAATACCGTCCTGGGGGAAACAGAGAGCAAGGCTTCGAAGGCCACATCATCATCCAACTCCTTGATGGGTCAGCTGACAGAGTTGCAGGAGAACCTCAATGAGGAGACCAGGCAGAAACTAGAGTTCAATTCCAAACTGAGGGCTATGGAGGCTGAGAAAGAGCAAATACAGGAGCAATTAGAGGAAGAGGAACAGGCGAGGAGCAATGCTTTGAGACAGATCTCAACCCTGCAGATGCAGGTAAGAAATCATTACCCCCCTCCCTTTCTCTCTGCCCCTCTGTTTCACTACCCCCTCCCCTCCCTCTATGTCCCTAAAGTATTGTTCAGACCAGGGTGAGCCAACCACCCACTTATTTTAATAGACCTTAATATGGGTATGATGTCACAATCTCACATCCCGCTCTCACAGAGGATATCGGAATGCACGCAAACGAGAGTTGTCAAGAGATTTGCCAGCTGCAGATCACCAACACATTCAAAGCAATAGCTGCAGCCTCTAAGATGACGATGCAATGACGTCAATGCTCAATTAAATGTTGTTCAAATTTGTGCTTGCCAAATTCATAATATCATAAATTGACAACATGGCCTTTATTGACAAACCTTTTTTTTTACAAAACACATTCGTAGGGCATATTTTTTGTATTATAGCACAAGGGGCATTCACAGCCGTGATTGTTGATAGGCTTGACTAAAAACTCTACCAATGACCTTCCTGTGTTTGCTGTGTCTTGCTTAATAGGTAGCTGATCTGAAGAAGAAGGTTGAGGACGATTCCAACTCTCTGGACCAAGCAGAAGAATACCGCAAGAAGATGTCCAAGGAACTGGAGGCCATGAACAACACCAATGAGGAACTCAAGCTGGCTTCGGACAAACTGGAGAAGACTAAGAAGAGGCTACAGGCTGAGGTAAATTATGGATGCAATGCATTGAAAGGTTGGGTTAATCCGTGTGTTTCATAATATAAGTTGTGCCGTCACTGTGTCATCACTCTTTCATCTTGAGGGAATGGTTGACCATTGAACTAAACAACATTGCATTTATCATCCTGATTCTCTTTCGAAGATCTGACTGCTTTCCTTGAATTTGATTGGCTGAGAAGCACAGTTCCTACAGTAACTGTCTGATAAAGCGTCCCACAAGTCTTTACATGAATTCTCTCCTGATGTACAAATGATCCACATTTCAAACTCCTCACAATACATGCCATATAATAATGATGATGATAATAGAGGGTATTTGTATGGCGCACAAATCCACCTTGTTAGGTGCTCAAGGCGCTCCTATATTATCCCCGCTTAGCTAGGCCACTGATATCGGTGCTCAGAGCTTTTTGAGAAACTACTTCCTGCCAGTACCCAATGCCTTGTCTGGGTTGAGTGCAGCACATAGTGGATCAATTGCTTGCTGAAAGAAATTACACCAAGGCTGGGATTCAAACCCACGACCGTATGTTTCAAAGTTCGGAGACCAATGCACTTGGCTACCACGCTCAGCTAATCTGTATCTTTGTTTGTGATGATTATAGCTTGATGATGTGACACTAAACATGGAGAGGGAGAAGGCCAGCGTCACAGCTCTGGAGAAGAAACAGAGGAAGTTTGACAGCATGCTCAACGATGAGAAAGCGGAGAAGGAACGCATCATTCAGGAACTTGATGAGAGATCAAAGGAATGTCGTGACAAAGAAACCAAGGTAGGATGTCGACCATAGGCCAAATATTCCAAGGCCAAGGTTCATATTCATTTGGTCTACTTCTCAGATACCACATGGGCTAAACCCATTTGGTCTAATATCTATTTGGTCTAATTGCCATTTGGTCTACACTACAATTGTCTAATTCCCCCTTATTCTGCTTGTGATAATGCCCAGATTTTCTGTTTGTTAGCTTATTATTTGGAGCAAACTCATCACTCAACCAAATCATTCGGCAATGACCAAACTTTCGCTAGATCATAGATTGATAGGTCTTTGCAATAGCTATGCTGTTTAGTTCATGTGCGCACATTGAGGGCCTAAGTTTTAACATTCGACCTGCCCAATAATCGCACTATCAATTTTTGATCAAATTTAGTAACGTAGGTAGAGGGATTGATGTGTGAACCATCCAATAACGCTTTGTGTTTCATATTTTTTCTTCAGCTGATGAATCTTAACCGGGAGTTTGAGGAACTCCAAGAAAGCTTACAGGAGAGCGAGAGAGTACGCAAGACACAGAGTGCTGAGCTGGATGAACTCGTCTCATCAAAGGATGATGTCGGCAAGAGTGTGAGTAGTATAGAAATAGTACACATCATGATGCCCTCTCTGAGTTTGGTAAATTTGTCTTGTGTAAAAAACACCAGTAACAGTGTAGTTAATTAAACTGAATGGAAGAGCCTCAAAATAAAGAAGGAAGACATCCTATACAAAGATAGAACATAAGATTAAGATAAGAAATTTAGATATTTATTAAAAAAAATCAGCAAAGTCTTCTTTGCCTGCTACATCCATTGGCTTGAAAAGACCTAACAAAAAATGTTAAGATATTTTGGATGAAACATTTTATCATATATTTTGAAATGTAGTGTCAATGTGGTAGGTAGTGTTTATATCTCTTAGGAAATAAATTATGGTTGCATGATCGTATATTTGTGAGATTTTCCCACTAGTTATAAACAATTTTAATATATGACTAGTGTAAATTAGTAATAAAATAATTTCTATGAGTCTGTTTTTTTTTTAATATTAAATAAAGTCTGTCTCAAGCTTTGTTACAGGGTTATTTATATGAATTAGACTCAAGTATTATCTGACATTTTGATATTACAAAAATGTAGCAGTCTTTGAATGTGTTTTCAGCTGTTAGAATTTACATCTGGCATTTTTTTAGCCGTTAAAGTTCGAATTGGCCTGTAGCGCCCTTTCTCTGCAATGTATTTATTATTAATTCAAAATAGCCCTCTGAACGCCTACTCTACACTCTTAGTTACTGGATTTTAGGATGCTACTGACAATAATTGTATCCTGACATTTTCAGCCCACTCCATGCCTAAGAAAGGGTTTTATATGAATATATTCATCATTATCTTGTGTTAGGTTCATGAGCTTGAAAAGGCCAAGAAGTCTTTGGAGACCCAGATTGAAGAGATGCGTACTCAGATGGAAGAACTGGAAGATGAGCTCCAAGCCACTGAGGATGCCAAGCTACGTCTAGAGGTCAATCTCCAGGCTGCAAAGGCTAACTTTGAAAGAGATTCATCATCAAAGGAGGAACAGTCTGAGGAGAAGAGGCGTGCTCTCGTTAGACAGGTATGTAGGCGGGGGTGGTCTGGGCCCCGTCTTACAAAGAGTTGTGATTGATTCGATCAATCGCAACTATGGAAAGCCTGCAAAGTCAACATATAAAATGCATATTTGTTCAAAAAATTTCTAGATATTAATGTATATCCATTAATTCATTGATTTTTTGACAATTTGGTGTGTTCTCCTTTGTTTACAAAATACATTTTGCAAATTTCCTGTATAAAAAATTATGACCCTGATGGATTTCCATAGTTACGATTGATTGTTCAATTAAACGTAACTCTTTGTAAGACGGGGCCCAGTAGTCATCACAGGAGTGTTAAAGGTTTCAAAGTTTGTGAGATTTCAAATGTTGTTAGACATGACTGATGCCTTCACTGCAGTCAGGTTTACCTAACAATGTGGCAATTGGTTATTAAAGGAGAATGAAACACTTGAAACCAGCTGAATCCATATCAAAGATAAAAATCAAAGAAACATATTGTTGAAAGTTTGAGGAAGATTGAATGAATAATAAGAAAGTTATGAGCATTTGAATATTGAAATCACTAATGCCATGTAGATCCTCCCATTGGCAATGCGACCAAGATCTGTGATGTCACACACGTACAACTCCCTCATTGCTTTAGTACTTATTTCACTTATATTCTCACTTTTATAGAATCTATCACAAGGTGAGGTGTTCTCTTTATGAGAGGACAAGTACAGAGGTTTCACAACATTATATCATTGATGAATCGTTTGTCATATGATTAGAATGAGCAAAAAGATATGTTTTGGGGTATATTTTCAGTGTCCAAAAGGGGAGAGTTGTTCATCTGTGATATCATAGATCTTGGTTGCGTTGCCAATGGGAGGATCTCCATAGCATTAGTGATCTCGACATTCAAATGCTCATAACTCTTCTATTGCTAGTCCTATTTTACTCAAACTTTTGTTGATCTTATTCTTTGATTTTTCTGCTTTCACAAAAGCTAACTTGCTCCAAGAGTTTCATTCTCCTTTAAGTTAGATATCTGATGTTGCAGTTTGGAAGATTTACAACTGTATATTGATGTGGAAATGTTATTCCATGACCGAGATACATGTAGAAGGTGAAATTATGCCCAGGAGTGTATTAATTGTTTCTATCACCTCTATTTGAGAAAATCTTCAATAAAAGAGGCTAAAATGCTTGAAAATAAAACAATGCTCGTCATTGTTGTCACTTCAGAATTATTTCAGCATGCTAAGAGTTGAGAATTGAAAAGTTATATTTTAGACTTGTGTAAACTCATTTACACACTTGTAGCTTAAGCTCACCTTCCTCCACTAACTCCCTCCTCACCGACCACATATTGTAGTGTAGAAACTTTCATAAATACATATTGATGAATGTTATAATAATAATATAGGATTTGTATAGCGCACATATCCACCTTGTTAGGTGCTCAGTTCGCTCCTTTTTCACCCCGGTTAAACTAGTCTACAGATTCCGGTGCTCACAGCTTTTTGAGGAATTACTTCTTGCTGGTACCCATTTACCTCACCTGGGTTGAGTGCAGCTCAATGTGGCTAAAATTTCTTGCTTATGATTTTGTATAGCTCCGTGAGATGGAGGCTGATCTCGAGGAAGAGAGGAAACAGCGAGGAAGTGCTGTTAACCAGAGGAAGAAGCTTGAGATGGACCTCAAAGATTTAGAGAGTCATGTGGACGCTGCCAACAAGACCAAAGAAGATAGTGTGAGACAACTACGCAAACTTCAGGTACACAGTCCTTCAAATTTTACCCCTTTAGCAATCCTAATGAATCTTTCAAAGTTTACCTCTTTAGCAATCCTTCTACTGAATCTTTCAAAGTTTACCCCTTTGCAATCCTTCTAATGAATCTTTCAGAGTTTACCTCTTTAGCGATCCTCCTAATGAATCTTTCAAAGTTGATCTCTTTAACTAACCTTCCAATTAACATTTTGTTGTTGAAGGTGATATGCAGAAAGCAGATGTGAGATTATATTTCTTACGATGGAATATAGTTACTGCAAAGAAGGTTATGGATATTCCATCAAAAAGAGGAGACTATGGGTCGGAATGTTTTGTTTTCTTGAGAGATGATGTATGACTGTGCCTAGGTCAATTAGAGCTTGTGCTGAACATTGGGGAAAATACATCCCCCAGAGAAAAAAAAAACAACAACAACAAAAACACAAAATTTGATTTCATGCAGCTCAATATATCTTTAGCAATAATTGCAAAATGAATGGGTCTATTGATGCCATAATCACCCCCCCCCCCCAAAAAAAAAAGGGATTCTAATATTTTTTTCCTTATGGTATTGAAAATTATGACATTTTGTTGTGAAATCATAATTCTGATGACTGGTATCGATCACCATTTTAAAGATATTAAATGATGATAGAAAAGAAGTTATTTTTACAGGTATTTTAATCTTTAACCTGTTGATTACTGAATTCTGTAATTCCCATAGGATTTATACAGGAACGGCCTGGTTCTGGTAGCCAATTATTTAACATTACATTGTTTGAATGTTTGGAATGTTTTTATTTTCTTAAATAGGCTCAACTGAAAGAATACCAAGCAGATATGGAGGATGCCCGCCACGCTAGAGATGAGATCTTCCAGTCTGCGAAGGAAAATGAGCGTAAGCTCAAAGCTATGGAGACTGAACTCATGACACTACAAGAGGTATATCCTCATTTTTTATTCACGTGATCTGTATAATGATAACAATAATGATAATAGTAATGATAATAATAATAATAATGATGAAAAAATAAGAGTAATAAAATAAAAATTATAAAAATGATAAATGTAATATTATAATAATAATAGTAGTGAATATTTAGCAATGCTTTAAAATTATTATATGAATATTTGGCCATAAAAATAGAAAGAAATACTGGCCCAGATGTTGCAGTGATGAAAATGTCTATTGCACATGTAAGAATTATTTCTTGATTGTGTTGTGGTTGACAGGAATTGGCGATGGCTGAGCGTGCCCGCAAGCACGCCGAGATGGAGCGGGATGAGCTCCACGAAGAGATCAACAGCAACACGTCCAAGGGTTCCGCAGCTATGGACGAGAAGAGGAGGTTAGAACAGAAGCTCTCCCAGATGGAAGAAGAGCTGGAGGATGAACAGACTATGGTGGAGAGTCTGATGGATAAGGAGAGGAAAATCACTGCACAGGTAGGAGGGGAGAGAAGAGGAAAATGAATCGGAAAAGAGAGAGGTTGAGAGAGAGAAAGGAAGGATTGGAATGAAGGGAGGATGGGGAGAGAGGAAGGAAGGAAAGAAGACCTGATAACAGAAGATGGGATGAAGATGAGTCTGTATAGAGAGTGAAGAGTCTGGTAGATACAGAGGGGGATGCCCCCTGGACAGGTAGGAGAGAGAGAGAGAGAGAGAAAAAAGAGGGAAATAATGGGGAATGAAGTGGAGAGTCGAGAAGGAAGGGGATGGGTAAAGAGATTAATGTTGGGGTGATATAATATGGGATGTGGAAAGAAGAGAAAGAGAGAAGAGGGAACAATGAGAGTGGCATGTAGTTGTACAGATAGAGAGTTTTGGACTAGCTAGCCAAATTGATCCTTTCTAACGAAAAATTACGATTAATTTCGGCCCTGTCACGAAATGTCATATTAATTCTGAAATCCATTCAATATGTGCAATTGATGTTTATTTGTAGATGGAGCAAATGCAGGCCGAGCTGGCATCAGAGAGGTCTTCCAATCAACGCAATGAGAATGCTAAGAACATTCTCGAAAGACAGGTAAGACATATTGACCCTCTGGGGCCCATGACACAAAGCATAGCAATTGATGTGCAATCAATCGTATGATCAACTGTATGGTCATTATTAAGCTTTGGGTAACGGGTCATGTCGGATTGGATGTGGTTGAGGATATTGAAAAGTGAAAGGTATTTCACATTTTCAAGCACAAAAAAATTATCATGCATTTAGGATAAATCATTGAGCTTTTAAGAAGTGGACAGTAGACTTCTGGATTTTGAGTGTCAGTGATAACAGATATGATTTTCATGTTATAGTCATGATGTTAGTGGTGGTGATAGTTAATAATAATAATAATAATATATACTGATTTATATAGCGCAGAAACTATGTGCATATATTCTACTGCGCTGCATTTAAGAGCTAGTGAAATGCTTGAGAACAAAATTAGAAAAGGGGGTAAAGAAATGTTTGGGAATTATTTGAACAGATAGGTTTTTAATTTAAGTTTGAACGTTTCTACTGATGGACAGGATCTTATTACATACGGCAAAGCATTCCATAATTTTGGGGCTGCACAGGCAAAAGCACGATCTCCCAAAGTTATCTTTGTATTATGAGTGGGGATATGAAGGAGCAAATTATCATGAGAACTGCGCAGGTTATGAGAGTGTCTGTGAACTTTTCTTTGTAAAAGCTCAGAAATATAACTGGGGGCTTGGCCACTTAGTGCCTTGTATACGATTAACAAAATCTTGAAAGAACTGGAAGCCAGTGCAGATCTTTTAAGACAGGGGTGATCCTTGAAAATCTAGATTGACTACAAATCAGCCGTGCACATGCGTTCTGTACTCGCTGAAGACGCCCAATTTGAGACGAGGGGAGCCCATACAGCAAACTGTTACGATAATCTACCTTTAATACTAATAATGCATGCATGAACAATTGTTTTCATGCTTTCATGTATTTTCGTATACGTCTGAGGTTGTATATTATATGAAATGAAGATTTACACACATTGGTAATAAGTGCTTCCATATTCAATTGCGAGTCAAAAAATACTCCAAGATTTCTTAGGATGTCATTGAATAATGATGGTGATGGTGATAATGACGATGATGTTTATGACATTGATAATAATGACAATGCTGATGGGTAACTGTGATAATGATAATGGTCATTTTGTTTTTGATAATGCTGATAATGACAATGATGTAGGTGATGGTTTTATTGATAATGATGATGATGGTATTATTATTATTTATTTGACCAATATAAAAAGTACATACACATTACCGGTACATTAGAATAAAAAAATTACAGTACATGAACATGCAAAGAAATGCGGGAACGGCATGTGGGTCAGGGGGCACAAAAGCGAAATCCATCACTGTTGCCCGAAGGCATGAGCCCCCACACATGCCGCTCCCAAGACATAAATAAAATATATAAATACTCTTACACAAAATATTGCACGTTAAAAAAGGGAATACTGAAAAGGGTGCCAAAATAATTAATTAGATTGTCTTGAGATGCATTAGAAAAAAAAATACCACTGCAAAATTGTAAAAATATAACATAGTAAAAAATTAACACCTCGGTGCTGAACAGTAATATGAAAAGGGTATTCTAAATAAACTTGCAATAGAAATCGGAAATTCAAATATATTTGATTAAGCAGATCTGGTGTAACTGAAGTTCGGAAAAAAAAGAAAGGGGGGGGGGGTAGTTAGAAGTCCAAAGTAGAATGGAATTAATATCGAAAACAGTAAAAACATTTTCAGGATATAACCACTTGATATATCATAACGATACATGTACAGTGAAAAAACATGATAACATGATAAAACTCATCAGGATAGGAAATTGGTGGTGATGATGATAATGGATGAGGGTAATGGATGTGTTGATAGTGATAATGATTATGGGTGGTATTGGTGGTGATGATGATGATGAAGACGATCATTTCTGTTATAACTACTTGAAGTTATTGCTAAATAGAACAAGGATTCGAAAGCTAAGAGGGCCGAGATGAAGAGTGCTAGTCGATCCAATGATGATGATGATGTTGACGATGATAATGATACGGTGATGATGATGGTGATGATGATGATGATGATGACGATGATGTTGATGATGATGATGATAATGATGTTGATAAATTTTCTTATGATTAATATAATGATTGTAATGACCTCTTGAATTCATTTTTACTGCTAAATAGAACAAGGATTTGAAAGCTAAGAGGGCCGAGATGAAGAGTGCTAGTCGATCCAATGATGATGATGATGTTGAGGATGATAATGATACGGTGATGATGATGGTGATGATGATGATGACGATGACGATGATGATGTTGATGATGATGATGATAATGATGTTGATAAATTTTCTTATGATTAATATAATGATTGTAATGACCTCTTGAATTCATTTTTACTGCTAAATAGAACAAGGATTTGAAAGCTAAGATGGCTGAGATGGAGAGTGCTAGTCGATCTAAGTCCAAGGCTACCATTCTACAGCTTGAGAGCAAGATAGCACAACTTGAAGACTCACTTGATATTGAGGCTAAGTAAGCACATAATACCAAGTATTCACATCCTGTCTGCAAGTAATTAGGGCTGAGTTAAAATGTATACAGACAGTTCAATTGATAAGTGGAAGTTTCTTTTCTCTTTTTTTTCCAGCCAGCTTAAAAAAAAATGCTGTTAAGCATTTTTCAAAATGAATGTAGTGATTAAGACAATGCAAGTCATGATGTTGATAATAATATTGATAATAGTATTGATAAATCATACCAAGCCTTTGGATTGTGTTTTCATTCACAATGTGTAGATATTATTTCTAATCCTAAATCTTTTTTTTATCAAGGCTTGATTATTTTTTCGTGAAATAAAAATCTATTTTCATCCTAATGTGACACAGTACACAAATATATCAACACATATATTAAATGAATATATTGTAAATTTGGCCAAGGATGAACAGATGTTGAGTGTAATTCATGTGGCTATTATGCCAGGCCGTCTAACATTGAGAAATATCTGTTTTCGGTAGAAACTAGAATGAAACTCAAATCCATTTGAATCTAAGGGAGCAAACTTAGCTCATCCGTTCTGTGCGTGTGTGTGTTATTTTCAATAGGGAACGCAACACAGCAGCTAAGATGGCCAAGAGAGCCGATAGAAAAGCAAAAGAAATGGCCATGGCTATTGAAGATGAACGCCGCCATGCTGAGCAGTACAAAGAACAGGTCAGTAGATGGCGCTATTTCCATCCCTTCAAAATAGAGAATGGTAACAGTGCGATTGTCTCTCATTGGTCCATTCTTTCATGGATCATCAAATAGTCCCTTGAGTTTATTCATAGAGACAACTTTCCGGAGGCACCATTTTGCTGTATATATCTGCACATTGTAACAAAGTAGTCTCTAAATACTTGTCCATCCACTCTCACACTAAATCAATTTTTTTATGATACTTGTAAGAATGTTCTGAGGAAATTTGTACTCAGGAGAGCCTTTTCACCACTAGTGGATGGTGAAATGAAATATCAATAATTCAACATTTATAATTCCATGTTTTTCTTGTGAATTTTTATGATATGATATCCAGAGTCCAAAGGAAATGCACCCCCCAAAAAAAAAATTTTAGAAAAAAAAATTGTTGAACAAGATGGTTTTGAAAATTTGATGGTTTTCAAAACTTCATAATGAATTTAATAATTATTTGTAGATGCCACCTAATGGATTGGTTACGATAAGTCAAAACTTTGAAATATTTGATTGTAGTTGGACAAGAGCAATTCCCGTTTAAAAACCTTGAAGCGCCAGCTGGATGAAACTGAAGAAGAAGTCACCAGGCTTAATGCCACCAAGCGCAGGATCCAGCGTGAATTGGACGAGCAGACGGAGGCCAATGAAGCCCTACAGAGGGAGACTCAGCAGTATAGGAACAGATTACGGTAAGTTCACCAGGTCTGTCAGAAAAACAGAATGGCTTCTTCACTGGAAATGCATGCTGCATTAGTGTCTCAGGCCTAAACAAATTATTTGGTTTATTAGGGAGATCATTCATTAAAGGTTTACGATTACTATAAACATCCTTATATGGTTACTCCCAAAGAAACCTTGATTTTGATTGGCTGGGGAGATCTGTTACTATGGTAGGTACCATAATCATAAATCCTTTATGAAATGAGCCCCCCAATTTTTTTTTCCTCACATGGATAGTAAATATTTGCATGGTAAAGGGAAATGCCTCTTAAATGTGTTGTGAATGGCATTTCACTAAAAAAGAATGAATTTTGATTTGACGAAAGGTTTGCTACTAAAATTCAATCTTGACAAGCGGTTATGCTACCAGTGTTGGGATGTAATTGTGTCCCTGCATTAGAATGCTGTGGTCATCACAGCTGATGTTGCACATTCTTTACTTTGGATAAGGAGATTTTGAAAAGGTTAAGAAAAGAGAGCATGCTTCATGAGTGTCCATTTGGATAAGTTTGTGTAGATCTTAGCAAGAATCCTGTTGATGGCATAGTCCAAGTCATAATGTTTGAATCACACGAACATGGTTGGTCGTATTCTGCCTTTTTTTAAATTTTCTTCTTGTTTTTTGTTAATTCTTTATTTTATATTGATATTACTTTTCTGCAATTGATTGATTTGAATATGTTGTGCATGAATGTGTGGACTACTGGACTAACTAACATATCTATTTTTTTTAATTGTGATTTCTGGTTAGAAGACCAAATTTCAACTATCTAATAGGAATGCCCCCAGGGAGTAACCCTTCATTTTTTATGAGAAAAAAAAATGGGTCTATTAACAAATTTCCTTTCAGGAAGATTTAAGGTCTTAGCCGAAACCAAGGAAAGACTGACTGCAATGCCAAGTGCTTGTCATTTTCTAGCTCTTTGTAAAATTTTGATTTAAAGCAAGTCTGAAGCTTTGGTAAAGGGCCAATATTGTGAATTATATTTCATTATTATCTCTCATTCAAATCTTACAAATTTGTAGGGTTCATTTAATTTTCATTTTGACCATCAAATTTGGTAAATATTACGTTTCTAGTGCCCTCTCTTATGTTATTTTGATTTTTCTTTTTAAATGGCCATTCCAGCACCAATCGCACAAAGTAAGTGATTGAATATCAGAAACCTACAAGCAAGCCATTCCATGCTATAGAAGTGGTTTTGTATAAAAATGAAAATCGTCGTCTTATTTTGATTGGGCACCCGATCAAGCTAAATTTTCATGTAAAATCACAAATTCATGCATATTTGCATATCATATCCTTGACATCATGTCTGTTTTAGGGAACACACATTCCTCTAGTCTTGTAATTAATTGGAACAGTAGTAGTTGCATTTGGGGGATATTTACCAAAGCTAAAGATGGGCTTTAATGCCTCGGGGTGAAGGGCCCAAATTTTAAAGTTAATGAAGAATAGTATATCACAGAATAATTGGCAGTGATAGTGAAGTGAATTGTTTCCGTGGGTTTTTAGATGAAAATTGAAAAAATGAAATAGTACATAGAAGTCATTTTTCAAAAAGACCTTAATTTTTATGAAAAATTTCTCTAATGATGCTTAAACACTATTGTTATGCTATCGCAAGAGTGAGCAATTTAGAGTTTTTGAATTTTTTATTAGTTTATATCTATGTTTTCCTTTTTGCATCCATTCTTACTCACCGATTCACCTCATGATTTCACTCCTAGCAGCACCGTTTCTTTTTCCCTGTCTGCACATACTCATTCACTGCACTCCTTTGAATCCAATCTCCTGGTGCCCTTGTGGCCCCTTCTAGGTCCACCATTAACCAAGTTTTTACAACCCAATATAATCCTTGAAAGACAAAAGCTTCCATTGTCCCTTTCCCTTGAGATAGTCTCCAGATTACTATGGGTGGTTGTTTCATAAAGTTGTTTGTAAGTTACAGTTGACTTTATGCACGACTGGTGATCCTTTCTTGCGCTAAATGATATATGCCTTTATAGCTGACTTAGCCCATAAGAACAGGTTCCAGTCACATGTAAAGTCATTCGTAACTTGACAAAGAGCTTTATGAAACACCCACCGGGCCCCGTTGCAACAAATAATAATAATAATAATAATAGGCATTTATATAGCGCCATCTATCTAGAAATATTCTATTCCGAGGCGCACAAGAAAAGAAACAAAGAAAGTTTGGATGAGTGTCAAAGTGCCAATAACTAATACTGTTAGAAAAGATAAGACTTCAGTTTAGATTTGAAGGTCTCCAGTGATGGTATCATTCTTAAATATAACGGCAAATTATTCCAGAGAGAGGTGCTGAGGCAGAGAAAGCTCGCGCACCATATGCTAATCGTGTCTTGGGAGTCTTAAGAAGTTGCTGGTGTGATGATCTTAGGCTACGAGCTGGTGTAAAAGGCATGACAAAGTTACCATTATAGTAACTTTGCCATCCAATGGTAACTACCATGGTAATAATGGTTAGCAACCAATCAAATATCAAGGATTCCATGGAAGTTACCATTGTAAGGTTACTATAGTAGGAACTTTTATGCAACAGGGCCCTTGTCAATCACACACCTTCACAATTAATACCTCCCATATCCATTCCTGAGCGTATAATGCGGAGAGATGCCACATGAAGGTTCCTCAAATTCGCCCAAATCCACATTTTATGTCAATAACCAATCTGCCCTGATAAACCTTTATTAGAACCAAATAATCTCGAAACAGTAATATTTCTCTAGGTTCATAGATATTCAAGGGATCCTTTCTTTGTGAATGGGTAATATATACATTGACAATTATCACCCCCCCCCTCCAGAAATGTACCAGCGTTAGGTTACCACTACCACCATCACCAAACTATCAAGTGATGTTTAACTCATCTGCACCATACACACCGCAATCCTTTCCAAATTACACAATCAATTCTTATTCAATGTTGACATATCATTTGTCCATTTCCCTCCTGTCTCATTTATTACATAAATTCCATATAAGACATAAAACCAGCACTTGATGAATATGGACTACATTGGCAATAAGCGTAGGAAATAAATGTGGGCGACGGATGATTTTGCCCCCATCGCAGCCCAAATTGCCTCTCAAATTCAAAAAATTGAATGCTTTGGGACTATCATCTTTTCTAAAGTCACCCCAAGATCTGCCTCATTGTTCAGGCAAGTTAAGAAAATCAACTTACTTTCTACATCCAGCAGAATAGTGATGCTTTTACAGCATAATTGTGTCTTCTACAAAAAGGAGTCCTTGATATCAAAGAAATAGCACCTAAAACTGAGCGATTGCCCCAATGTGGGGAAAAAAATTAGCCCCTGGATATAACATTTTTTTTCCTACCCAGTTGGCTATCATCATTCTAAGGAAATTCCATTGCCTCCACCATCACCCAAAGACACTATCAAAATGATATTAAACTCTTCTCCACCCAGGGTTGTAAGAGAGTCATTCACATAGACATTTGTACAGTGACTTGACTGACTCAACTCCACTTCAACCCTAAAATGTCCTGACTCGACCTAAAACTTGTGACTCGTTTCAACCCTGTCCCCACTGTACACCTATCATTTCTTTTCAAACAACACCAACCAATAACATTACTCGAGTGTTAATGTCTCTTGTCTTCTCTGCCCTCGTGTCTCATTTATTAAAGACCATAAGACAATAAAACAGCAGTACTGTCTCTCAGTCGACTGGTAAGCTTTCTCTTCTTTTCACCCCAAAACAAGCTCTTTTTTTCTAAAGATGTAATCACCATCCAGGAAATTCTCTGTATTATCTAAATACTTAAATCAAAAGCACCCTGGGCTGTTTCATCTGCCTCATTTTCTTTCTTTTCTTTTTTTTCATTTCCTCAGCATTTATTTTGTCTTACTTTGTTGGTTCCGCAAGCTGCATGCATGTTGTGGTATCATCCCAACAACCTTGACTACCCTACTATTGAAGTTGAATTTCATGTTGTATGCTCTGTCAAGATGTTGTTTGAAACCTGGCTTTAACTGCACACCAAGTTGTATGCTTGCTACAGAATATATATCCTCCATTTGGGTATTACATAAAGCTGTTTGTACAGTAATGCTTGACAATATTTTATGCCACACTTAAATATTAAGAGTTACTCGTCTGCAGGCTTATGCCTGATTTGAGCCTGAGATAACTTACCATTTCCAGCCTTTCCATTTTACATAAATATGTGGGATTAATAGTGTTCTGGCGGATTTTAATTTTATTTTGCCCAGTTAGTAAAACTAACGGAAACCATTCATATTCTGTTTTAGAATGTGACCTCATTGTGTTTTGGTTTTGAAGAAAAGAAAATTATTTCCCCACCTTTTTTATTCTGGTAACTACAATACCTGGTACTGATAAGGTGTGTTTTGTTAAGCAATGTCAATTTAGTAATATGATTACACACTTAGCTTGCTTCATTCTTTAATTATGATGTCATGCATACACACAGCTTTAAGAACCACTCCAGGTTATTAGACTGCAAGAGGCTGAATATACGTATAAGATGTGATGAGATGTGGAGTTTTTATAAAGAGATTGTTGTGATTATCCCATCGTAATTGCTGAATGAATGCTCATTTGTAATGCTACAGTAAAAGCAACAAAACTGACTCCAGATCTGAAATAATGTAACGGCTTTATTCAGCCTGAAGTCAGTTTTTTAATGCAACTGATGCGTAATAGCTATGCCATGTTTTTTTTTTGCAGACATGTGTTGGACATTGTTAATACAAGTGTATTACAGCATGGCCTGTATACTGTAGATTCTGTGGTTATTAAAATAATATCAATGTATCTGACAATATTACATAATGCTTGTGTTTAAAATGAGTTTTTAGGAATCCCTGTTTGACATGGAACAGATTCTGTACTGTCGGTTGCAAGTGGAAAATATCTATATAATGTATTTCTTTAATGATTTTATTATCTGGTTCTGATTTTTTCCCCTCCGAAAATCATTTTAGAGGTGTCAAGAAAGGTAGCAGTAATTTTCTCTTCTATTTTTTGCTTTGTAATGCAGGAATATAATTTTTTTTATTTTGAGTTAATTCATCTTGCAATTTTGACTTGGTTTAATTTAAGTTTGAAGATGGATCATGCCATTCTACACCATTTATACATGTAGGATTAATATCTGCATTTTTACTTTTAACTTTAATTCTAATGTTAAACATTTCATTCGCATACAGTAATAATTACACACTCTCAATTTCAAACTAGTTATGCCTGTAATTTATTTGAATCATAGTGTATGAAATGTGTCATTTTAATGGTAGCCACGCTAAGGTGGAAATTTTCTTTCAGAAAGTACTTGGATTCTTAGCCACTCTTGAACTACAAATAATTGTTATGAATTTCTTCTGCATGCAGAAATTTTGAATACATGTATGTTATTTATTATTTATCATTTAAACATCTAGATAAGGTTATTTATTTATTTCAATTCATGCCTGATATTTACAACATGAAAACTGACATAATTTGTCTTAAAAAATCATATTCTTTTAAATTGGTACAAATTCAGACATAGCTTTTGGTCAATTCCTATTGATGGAGTATATGGTGCAATACTATTGATCAGAATGGAGCTTAAACACTACCTTTAACTATATCATAAAATTGCCAGCACAAAGTCAGAATAATGCCCTTAGTAAATAATAAAATCAATGTACAGGTATTGGGCCAATTTACCCAGCTTTTTCAAATGAAGTAGTGTTGCTTCAAAAGAAAATAAATCAGATGTAGTTTCCAAAATTAGAAAAGTTATTTTACTATTCATTTAATATATATATACTGTATATATATTTTTATTATTCATGGGTATTTTTTTAAACATATTTTTTAATGATTTCAAAATTTATAAGGGGTGCTCTGTTGATATTTTTTTCATCAATATTGGGTACTATAAAAAGATAGCCATCAAAACAATTATGGAGCCATTTTAAAGTATAGAGAGTGCTACTAATTTTAGGGTTATGTATATTTATAGATTTAAGAAACCTTACCAATTTTATAGACCAAAAACATTTTTATTATAACCTGATGCATCAGATATACATTATATGGCTATGTGCACTGCTGCTAATTCATACTTAACATATTCACCTGTTCAATTTAATAATTTTACAATATTTTTACATACGTATTTATGGCACTTGCAATTTTTAGAATATTAATTTCCAAGAATCAAAGTATTGTTTAAGAGGGGTAAATAAACAGTGCAAATTAATGGAATATATTTTCTTTTCATTGGCAATCCATAAATTTTCTTAATTTCTTACGGCATATTACGTAGGACATTTTTTTTCTTCATTAAAGATAGAGATGAATATTATTTTTACGGTGCAGCTTACAAATTTTATTTCATTTTTTTTTGTAAAGAGAAAGAAACCCCCTCCTAACATTAAAATTTGTATGTCTTCATTACTTACAAAGGCAAGAAAAGAAAAATGTTTATATTCAAAGAAATAGTTGGACAGACGTCATATCTAGCATTGTATCAATCTTGTGTCATGCCCTAATTTTATCTTCTTCTTCCCCCCCCCTTCTTTCATCTTGATTTTCTCCTCCATGCCTGTCTTCATGTTCTCCCTGTTCCCATATTACAGAGGAGGGTCCTCGCGACTCGTAGGCAGATCCAACAGATCGCACAGGAGCGCCGCAGCGGATAGTGACGATAGGATTGATGGCACTGGCTCGGATGAAGTCCAAGAGTAGCAACTTTCCTTTACATCTACCCAAAAATCATTTCCAAAGCTCTAAACCAATATTCCATTCGTGCTTTGTAACTAAAGCTTTTGTTTCTAAGATATTACAGTATAATTGAATACTCATTTATGGGTTTATCGGGTGATTTGTCTTTGGTTAATAAATCTAATTTTTTATATCACTCATTTGAATGGTCAGTGGGAATAAGAATTTTTTCCCTGGACAGGTTCTTGTATAAACAATATGTATATTATAATTTTTTTACATGTTTGTGGTGTATGCATTTAATCCTTATTGCTGTAGAAATTTACCAAAGTGATTTATCATATGGGATTCAAAATCAAGAAAGAATTAATGTATTATAATGATTTGGGATTGGGTGATTTTCCATGTGTCCTGTAAGGGAATTTTCATTGATTTGATTCACCTAAAAAAAAATAATTGCATTTGATCAGAGAAGCTCTTTGGTAACTGAGCCACAATTTTTTCAGTTTTTTTTCCACATTCGTTAACCTCTGCTGTATTTATGTCACAACAGGTCAAACTTTTTTCTACAAATTGTAGCCAACTTTGAATCTAGATTTACTATGGAAATGATTTGTCTGAGATTCTGTCTTGGAAGAATTTCCTTTGCTCTTTATTGAAAAACAAGTAGAAGGATACCAAATCATTTTGCCCGATTCCTATTTGTTCCAATGTCAGAAATTTGAATTGATTACTTAGTGATTAATACTTCATTTTCCACAGAAAATTGTGTGTTGTATAATTAGAATATGTATGATTGAATTATCAAATTTAAAAAAGTTCAGTGTCATTGAAAATGATCAGAAAAGTGTCAATTTCTAGAATATCAATATTAAGTGCCATCTTTATCAAGAACGGCATATTTTTGCATTGTAGATTTGAGGAAGGAATGTTTATTAGTCCCTTTGTTTGAGTTCCATTACCAGGTATTGGTGGCTTCTTTATGAATGGTCAACGGCATAATTATAAACATTTTTTTTCAGCTTGAATTTCATGCGTGAGGAAAGAAAAATAAATGAAGTGTACAGCAATAGTCTTTCTTACCATCAATATACATGTATTTCTCAATATGAATTTGAAGCAAACAGTCATCCTATAAAATTGGTGATACAGAAATGACTTAGATCCCGTCATTGCAAAAAGCAAAAACTTATGTTATACGTGATTACATTTTGTGTATGCAAGCCTTAACATATATATATTTCTGAAAGTATAAAGCTCAAGAGCATTTTTTTTGTTGTAATATTTTGGTAGCGTTTCTGTATGTAGACTACATTAAGTATGATTTTTGCGGCAGCTAAATTAAAAAAAATAAAATGAAGTCTAGACCAGTGCTTCCCTTGTTTAATATAATTTGTATTTAGTGGTTGTTATATCAATTTATTCCTAATGCTTAGCATGATCTGCAATTTATTATTAGAGTAGAAAAATTGCATATAGTTATGAAATGATTTGTTTTGCTTTCAAGGTATTTTGGGATGGTAAAGAAGAGTGAGAGTTACGGCATGTTATTAAAAATTGTAGATATCTGACAGAGAATTAGAATTGTAACGGTATATTTTCAGATTATTAGGCCACGCCCGTCTTTTGAAAAGAATGACCATTGGAAAGGTCATTTTCAAGCTTTCATATTTTTGTCTGTTTTCTTTCCTGGTAGAATGGAGAAAGAAATAAAAATATTACTTTGATTTTTCTCTGCCCTGACATGCTTGTAAAAAAGGGTGCCCTATGCACAGGTGATCTATATACATATATTATAAATCCATGTTATCTTTAAAAAAATATTTCTTGCTTATTGAAAAAAAAAATATGTGATGTTTTATTTCTATGTTATTGGTTTAATTATAGAGTACTAACAAATTTGTTGATGAAAAAGTAAGGATGTCATTTAAATTCGCGCGATAAGTTAAGTAATTATGATAGAAAAAAGACAAAATTCCCATGCTGATTTATAGAGATATTAAGAAATGAATGGTTTCTCTTTTTTTTCTTTATTAAAATGAGACGTGAAGTATGATATTTAAATCTGATGCATGTTGGGTAGAGATAGATTGAAGAGATTCATTAATATAGGTTTTTTTTTAAGCCTCGAGTTTGATTCATTCCAGATGATAAGAAAGCAGAAAAGATGTTGGTTGATGAGAGTAGTCTTAGTTACTTCACCACCATTCCGTAGGGGTGAAAACAAAGGGCTTGAATTAATGTTTCTTTTGAAATGCAGGGGCTTTTGAAATGTTAGCGTTGTCTATTAAAGAGGAGAAACAGATACCGCATTTGGTGCGAGTTGACGTTGTAATGGGTGTTTGGCATATGATGTGGTATGACGTCTATATTGTTTATATTAATGAAATCTAATGTTTATTGATGAGAATTAATTTTCAATAATGAGAAATTTTGATGAAATGCTACTAGTATTAAAGTGCTGGCAAAGAGTTTGAATTGGGTTAATAAGGTGTCCTCATGCAGTTGCAGTATAATGAGGAATAAATGGGATGACTGGTTAACATTATCGTCATTTTTTGATACATTTTGGTAATCGTCTCTGATTTTAATTAATCATGATATCATCTGCTTGTTTATGTATCTCAAATGATTTTCTTTTCTAATATTTAGAATCATTTTGGTGTTGATGGGATGTAATATGACGCATATTGTTTGAAGTGATTTTTTTTTACATGCCACCTTGACATACGCAGGCTTTGTAAATCAACATATATGAGGGAAGAAACGTCCTTGGCTCACATTGTAGAATCTCCGGTGTAACACTGGCATTTTTTCCTAATTTATAGTTATGCATATATAGTTGGTTAACCCATTATTCTTGTATGCTATAGTGATTTTTTTTTCTGTTTTAGTCATGTATTTGTACATTATATGCTTTCGAGGTAAAAATGGTATAATACAGACCAATAGAAATATAATGTAGACAATTTTGATATTGTACTTGTATAATTATGATAGGGTGAGAAAGCAACAATAACCTTTTGAAATTAACGTTTCTTTTTTACCCAGAAATCAAAAAAAGGATGAAAAGGATATGAAACCTACATTGTTAAAGGAGCATTTATTTTCTGAGAACTATTCAATTTATACCAAAACCCCAAATATCACCAATCTTACATGCCCAATTTTGTTTGGAATTATGGAACTTCTCATGTAGTTATTGACAATATTGTTCATCCCTGGGAATCGGGGTTGTAATAAATCTAAGAGATGTATAATCAAAGTTTGCTTTCATTTTGATGATTTTATGTGATATTTGTGTGCACTGTAGAATCCATTGAAAAGACGTTAATACGACTGAGAAGCCAAAGGGCTTCTGGGGCTGAAACTTGGCGATTTATCGTGGGGCTCATATTATATTCAATTAGTCAGAGAGATTAGCCCCACGATGAAGCGCTACAGGACCCTGCTCTGTAAAATATGGTAAATTAGAAAGAAACTACAGAAGATAAATTGCCGACTAGTCTATACCCAAGGGAGGGGAGGGGGAGGGAGGGAGGGGGGGGGGGGAGAAATATAAACCATGGGTTAATTAGCCCAGGTTAAATCTTAGACCTTGGTGCGATCTTGTCGGTCTAACTTTTAGATGGTCTTTCGAAATATTTAGACTAGCCGTTCACGAATTTGGCCAAGTTGTCTCTAACTGGACATAACAAGGCACGTATTGCTGATTTGTTGCTTTATTGGGTATTCTTACAAAAGAAATTGCAAAACTAAAGTGAGTTCGCCAAATTCTGTATGTTTAAGGGCTTTGGTTACATCCAACTTAAAGGATTGTGTGACTGCCCCTTTCGAGACTGATGTTGTAAACAACTACACCATTAAATAATCACTCATTCCCTGCCATACCTACCGTATGTTGTCAATGAGGACAAAATCAACACATCTTTTGACAATCAAATCTTTATTGCCGATATCTGCTTCATACTTAACACAATATATATCTTGTTATTGTTACAATTTTCATTTTTACATATATATGAAATCCACCTGTTTTTTTTTCTTCAAATAATCTCTTAACAATGCAGCTTTACATATATAGTACATATACATGCATATATAAGAAATTTCATTAGTCTTTTCTGTGCAACATAAATATATACTTTTATGTCTATTTACATTTGAAAGTTATGTATGATTATAAATAACATACATGTATATTATAGACTGAAACAAATGTTTCAAAACATTTTCTAGAAGGACATATAAAGTTTAATCTTGGAAATTGTTCTACAGGAAAACTAGAACGTCACTCTTCTGTTGTGTTTTATCTCCATATTTTTTTTCCCATATAAAATTGCAAGGGATTTGGACTTATAAAAAATGTTGTGGGAATACGTTAAAGGGACTTTATTAAGGACTCCCATAATACTTCTTTGATTAATTACGTTCACTATATATTTATGTATACAGTGTAGTTATAAAATGTACATTTTATCCATTATTCTTAACCATTATACCTGTATTTTTCATCAGTTTATATCCTACCTCCGTAGATTAATTACGTCCACATACATATATCCAAAGTAAAATAATTTTTGGCAGAACAGAATACATGGAAGAGAATATACTGCAAAGTGTGCCGTGCTAAATCCAACCCTTATTCGTTCTGCAATATAGAAAGGGTGAAGAGAAACTCAAAGTACATAGTATGATGGGGTGTCCAAACTTCGCGGATATTTCAAAAATATTCGTTCAGAATATATTCACAATTTATACAAAACCAATTAAAAAATAGCTACCACATTGACAGCAAGATCGTTAACTATATAATTATTGACGAAAGTGTTAAGTACATGTATGTCAAGTGGTTTCACCAGTATCGCGATCTCAAAATTCTATTCAGATCGACGAATGCACGCTGTGCTCGAAATCCGTTATGAAAAAGTGTGACCTAACTTTGTGAACCAAAGTTTTGAGGAGATTTAAACAAAAACTCAAGCTAAAAGGGTTGAGATATTCACATCAGATTGATGGCAAAATGCTTAAGAATAGCTCAGTACCACATTTTTGATGATATCTGCTTGCAAAATGATATTGTGATGCTTGTTGGAAAGTTCAGATTTTTTTCGGATTGGGCGCTGACGGTGACAAATTTGCTTATCTTTTGTCAATATTTTCATGAATAATGAACTAATCCTAACGAAACTTTCGCAAGTAAGTAATTTTAGGTCACTTTTCACATTGATGTCAGATTTTAAGGATATTGGCTAGTTTTTTAGATACTGACCATCCTCGAAGTATGGACACGCGTGAAGTTTGGACTCACTGCCATACTTGTAACAGCAATAAAATAGATTCCAGAAAGCCTTTTCTCACAAAGGGATTAATATAAACACAGCCCTTTTAAAAGTCTTATGGTATAGGAGGTGGTGACTTTTGCATATACTAGGACAAGTGAGAGAAAAAGATTGCAGGTTTCCATAACAAGTTTTCATAATAAAGTTGATATGAAGGGAGGCATAGATACAAAAAAATCCTTTTAAAAGTGCTTAGAGATCATGAATGTTGTGTGCTATAATAAATACCATATTATTACACTATTATTAACAAGGGGAAATTTTCCGGCCAGTATGAGTTGAAAGGAGATATTTAAAGAGAAAGGGTAGAAAGAAGAAGAGAACTTGTAGAGAAAAGGAGAGAAAGCAAGAGAGTGAGAGGGAGAGAGATGGAACAAGCATACCTTATGTTTTATGCACCTTTTAGAATGATGCTTGAATACATAGTTTCAATAATCATTAAAATACATGTACTAGTATCATCAATAAACATAAAAGCAAAATGCTGAACATTGGGAAATTTGTCCTATTTAAATAAATAATAAATCTTTCCAATATGTCTCATAAATAGGATAGTGTCGGATCTCTATCGGAGGTCAGTGGAAGTTTACAAGCACAAGCAAGAATGTTATTGCTTCCCCCTCCAATTGATCACCTTTCAATAGTCCTATTAACAACTATTAACCAAAATGTTACCCAACAATTATTTTCAGGATTATCTTACTTAAAAAAAAAACAGAAAATTATCATCTAGTCTCACCACCCTGCAAACCTTCAAAGCTCATTTTAACCAGTTGTATTTCTTTTATTTGTATGACAACAGTACAGTTATCTCAGACACAGACATTTTCTTCATATAAATCTGGACACAAAGAACAAGTTCACATATTCTATTCTATTAAAAAAATGAAAATAAAGTTGCAATGAAGGGAGGCATAGATACAAAAAATTCCTTTAAACAGTGCTTAGAGATCATGAATGTTATGTGCTATATAAATACATGTACCATACTATTATGTTCCAGCCAGTATGAGTTGAGAGCTGAATGATAATATCCTGGAAAATTTAAATCTTGATTTACATTGAAACTCATATTCATCTTGTCACAAATCAGATACTCAGATTGTCTGGAGCTGGCTCTTGTTTCTTAAAAATAGGTCTAGTGGAACAATATGATTTCATGTACAATTATACATGTAAAGTTCATCTTGAATATATGGTGTGCGACTTTTCATTATAATAATAATGATACTTGCTTATATAGTGCTTAAAACTTACTTTATCAGAAGTCCGCAAGTGCTCTATAGTAATGCAGCATAATTACCCTGTCTTTAGCAGAGCAGCTGTTACGTGCGCTGCATTTCAAGGAATAAATTCTTACAAGGTACCATGTACCTCACCCGGGTTGAGTGCAGCACAATTTTTTGCTAAGAAAAACATGCCATGGCTTGGAATCGAACCCACGTCCTTCAAATTGAAAGACGAGAGACATAACCACTAGACCACGATGCCCCCATTACATCCAAATGGCATAAAACATACATTTTTGAAAAATGAACGACTCCTGTATTCCATCATTGATCAAGGCCATTCCATTTTACATTTGAGAGCAATGAGTAAAATCAACCAGTTTGGGTGCAGCCCCATATCAACGGAGAGCATTTCATAATTCTTTCAGACCATGAAAATATGATTTTCTTAGGGAAGACATAAAGGAAAACACATCCCCATCCATTCATTTAAAAGATAAGAGATCATTCTTGAATGTGGAACATGACACCCCCTCAAGTGGTCAACCCTGTTTCAGAGTGATAACCCTTTAAGGATGCGAATAGGTTGGAAAGAATGCCAGCAACATTAAGACAGCAAATATCACCCTAAGTTTTAGGATTTCTTTTCTAGAAAAGATCTGTAAAAATAGAGCTACTATAGCCAGTATGCAGTACCTCTTTCTCTGAAAAGTCCTGAACATGCATGCAGTAGAAATGATCACCTGTTGAGTGGGGAGAGGGTGATGGCTACATTAATTAATCTAATCGAAGAATGCATGGGTATAACCTTATATTTCAGCATCCAGAATGTAGAACATTCACCTAAAGGGGTTTTCTACTGCTAATGGATTTCCCTTCATCTCCTACAAAGAGTTCCTTTTATTGTTCATTTATCTTCTCATGACAATCCAGGGGGCTGTTTTGTAAAGCTGTTCGTAAGTTAAGAGCGACTTTAAGAATGACTGGTGATACTTTCTTGTGGTAAATGATATTAACCATTAATATTCATTGGCGATTATGTAGCGTTTAAGCAAGGATCATCAGTCATTCTTAAAGTCGCTCTTAACTTACAAAGAGCTTAATGAAGCAGTCCCCTGCTTTTTGTTGAAGCAGATGAAGTTGTATCAAAGATCGAGAGACCAATGCCTGAAGGTTTAAATAAAGTCTCCTTTCCTTTTATCACTTCATCTGACATACACATACAGTTGATTCAGTCTTTCTAATAGAGTATGGCCCATACACGTTCATGTGTACTGAATGAAAACTAGATTTCTTGTACCCAAAGGGGGTTCTGAAAACCATTCATCTTTTTACATAGAAGCCTGTGAGGAAATTGAGAGCAATTTTCTTTTCAATCCAGAACTTCTTGAGACTTCTCCCCCTTTTCAGCTAAAAATGTATCCTGCTTCTCACCATCCAAAATGGTGCCAGAGGTGAAAATGTCATTCATCGATCCAATTACTTACTTTAGGCCTACAGCATATATTGGAAATCCTGATTTTTCACTGATTACTTATTCTAGAATGGAATTGGGGTAGGATAAAATAGGAAGAACATTAGGATGGTGGGGTTCCATGACATTTGCTCCAGAAACAATAAGCCAGTTCACGGTTAGCTCATGATCAACTTTTCTCAAATGACCTTTGTGATTTTTCATTAGGATAAGCACTATCATTTTCAAACGTAGATTTTGCGTAAGCTTTACTGGTAGAGTATTCAAATTCTAAGAACAAAAGGCATTGTATAGACCAGGTGACTAGAATAGTACATCAGGGATAAAGTTTGGAAATCTGTTTTATTGTCTGCCTTTGGCACATTTGACTATTGTTTAGGCTACTGTCAAATACCAGTGATTATGAAGGCTCTATTTATTACTCTTCAGCTTGGATGTGATAAATATTTTGAAAGGAATACATGAATAATCATCAAATCACAAATGCCTATGTCAGTGAATTTGAAAGCCACCTTCATGGTTGTCTCCAATGACCTTTTTCTGCTCGTGCGCAGTTTACAACCGTGAACAGGCTTATTGCTCTGCTGTAACTTCCACACACTAACTGATAGACCAACTTCAACCCTGTATTTAACACTATACCCTACCCTAAACCTAACATAATACCATATTGCAACCCTTACCCTATATCTTAGATGAAATAAAGCCTGGAGAAAATGTTGTGTCACCAGTGGGGGGGGGGGGGGGGGGTCAAATGCTTCTTTGTTATGCATGGAAGGAATGGTCTATGAAGTTCCAAATATATTACATCCATATCAGGATGACATTTTGTAAAATGATTGAGAATCCATTTTGGCTTGCCATAAGCAATTTGTACAGTCAGTCATTTCTTTCAAAGGGCTAAATGAAACACTCGCAATACATGTAGTATTCTTCCCAAAATCACTAGTTAACATTGGTGTTCCGCAAAGCAATTTATATAAATTATATCAGTTATTAATGATGACATACACACATGTATACATACATGTTTTGTAGTTGTACAAGCAAGCCAATCATTACAAATTGTAAATATGTGAGATATGACACAGCATATCCCATGCCATTATAAAATAGTGACTAACAAGTTGCTTTGAAACAGAAAAATCTGCCAGGAGTCATTCTTTGAATAGGGTGATAGATGTAAGCCCATAATAAAGTATACAGTCAGTCCGCAAGCCCTGAAAAAGTAGCTTCTTTTATCCAAGTGATATTCATGACAAGAGGGTTTTTGCATAGTTAATGAGCTTGGTGCGAACCAAAACACCTCTTTTTATTCGGCCATTGCTGCTCTAAATATTGACCAAATTTCATGCTTTTGGTATCTTTGTAAAGAAGAAGAATCAATCTTTTAGGTCATGTGTTTTGATTTTTTAAAGAATGTTGTAATATAGGAAAAACTTTTGATCTAAAACATGAAACAAAATATTTTTTTTCATCGAACAAAAGTTGTTGTTTTCACACTTAATTTCTGTTTGGGCACAAATGATTTTTAAATCATGATAAAGCTGAAGATCTAAGCTTTAATATGATATAATTTCTATAAGAAGATGTATTTTAGATGGGTCAGCAGCCAGCTTTTCATAGGCCAAGTACATTTTGCAGCTCAAAAACAAGAATACTGCGCTCTGATTGGTTGTAGACTCCACACACCCACGCAAATTCCAATGTTCCCCACACTGGGCCTCTGCAAGGTCACACTCACCATGTGGTAATCTCTTCAAACTACCCGCCGCTGTTTGTTTTGAAAACAGTATTCAGCCAATCAGAACTCTGGATTTTATGTTACTCAAAAATTTCAGAAATCTCGTCTTGCATCTTGATGGAAATAACTGGCTGCTGACCCATCTAAAAGATGCCACATATCAAGAGTGACATTGTAAGAAAGTACCTGTATAGAGTTTGAGCTTTCTGATGATATAAATAATGTTGGTGCCTAAAACACAAAATGTTGCACAATTTGCAAGTGAAAACAGAGGAAGAAAATTATGTTTGATGCATCTTTTCAGGTAAAAAATTCACTTATTTATCAAAATATTTCATTCAAAAGAAATGACCATTATAAAAGGGTAACATTTACTCTTGCCCATGGTACAAAAATAATCAATATTACTCAAGAAGAAAGTGGTTAAATTCTTTGAGAAAGAAAGTCTCACAATTCACGAGATTTTGCAGGGACATGAATTCAGCCACGAGAGGACTTGGATAAATCTTGCTCATTTGCTCATTAACACAGGGGCTTGCGGGACTGACTGTATAGCAATATTGAACAATGACACAGAGTTCAGTTAATAATGACAATATTTGGTTCTTTTATAGTGCATAACAAATTGTGTAGCATGTCCCTATGCGCATATAGAAAATAAAGAAATGAAATTACAAAGTTAGGTAAGTGTTGGTCACTTAGCTGATTACATGTTAAATAAATACTTTCTTAGAGAAGTCTTCAAGTTTTTCTAATCATGAATATTTCTTATATGACTGGGAAGCGCATTCCATAGGAAGGAAGAGATGTGTGCAAATGAGTGTTCATCATATATTTTGGTAACAATAGGAGGAATAGCAAACGGCCGCTTTGTGCTTGATCTTAGTAGTTGGAATGCACACTCACACAATGAATATAGGCCATGAAAAGCAAGAAAATTAAGATTATATCTTGTACGAGTATAGAAAAGAAAAGAAAAATTTATACTTATGAAAATTCAATCTCCCCAATCATAAATCTCTACTAACTCCATGTCATGTAAATGTACATGTATGCTGATACATGATACAATATCACCTAATTGATGTACTTACCTGTCATACACAGACCCCCTGAAGGAAAAATCCCTTGTGATGCAGATAACCAACCAAGATTACATCATTTCAATTGTCTAGGGAATTGGCATGGCTAGCTATGTTCACACAACCAGCCGTAAGTCCAACTTTAATTCCAAGTTATCCTCAAGAATTAAGTCCTCAAGGGTGACTTGGAGTTAAGACACGTGAGCACACACTCACGTTTTACATCCTCGAGAATTAGTCAGGGCTAAGTACCCCAACGAATCTTAGGGTCTAAGGCTCGAAACCCTGAGCAATGAGGGGTCTTTATTTGAGAGATAGTGTGTGTGGACGTTTGGTGTGGACACGATTTGAACAAATAGTTTTGTGTTCTAGAGAATAAGAATGACATATGAAGGTTAACCCATCCAATCAGAATCTCACAAAACATAATGCGCGCACACTACAGGAAAATGAGAAGCATGCGCTGCCGACAACTGGTATTTCTGGTCTTCAAGTCTCCTGCTATTCTCTGTTTGAACCCGACTCTGGAATTAGCCATTGGGGTTTAAATTCCAAGGTTAATGCCAACGGATCTTTGAATAGTCAAACCCAATGGTCACGTGTGAACATAACTTTTGCTAGGCATCAAACATGGATCATACCCCGAGGCTAAACACTAATCAGTCAGACTTTAATACATGTACCTAGAAAGAATATCATGGTATAATCTATAAACGAGGTCAGGTTGCAGCAAATATCACTTGGATGCGCCTTTCCACGAAAAGAGGCCATTTTCACAGCCAGAGCTTATTAGCAAAGAGAGCATCGTAAGGTTGCCATGGTAATGATATATTTTTTACTTCTTCTAATGGCTTGACAATGATCACTTACTACCCTTGAGGCAATGTAATGCAGAGTGGCACTCCATAAAAATAACAATAGAAATAAAGAAGCGTGGTAATAGTTTGTATATCTGTCCCAAATTAAAGGAACATAGATATTGTATGGTTGAATCCAGGGAATTGTTTCATGTAAGGAATAGACGGATGATTTCACAAAGTGATTCAATATATGGAATCATTCAAATCCAACCTTAAAACATATTTATTCACATCATATTTCATACAATTTGCTTCTCCACAACATCTTCCCTCTTCATCTCAGAATAGGTAACTAGATAGGAGTACTTTAAATGCTACATATCATTATTATTATTACGAAAGTATGTTTGATATGATAGTAATAGTGCTTCTCAGCCAATCATGGAGAGTTGCCAGATCCGACAACTTACCAGACAAAAATATTGATTAAATGTTGAAATCACTTCAGGACGGAATGTGAAGTAGATCTACTATTACCATATTGATTGCATTCTTCTGGGTCTGCTGAGATAGAAAAAGAAATTGCCCATGTTTTCCAAAGAAAATGAAATATACCTCCTGATGACTATTCCTGATTGATATTTCAACAGCATCATTTACATTAATTCTGAAAGTCCATAGTTGTTTTTAATAAAAATATATTCAATAGGTAAGACTTTTAATGGGAGTAACGAAAAAAAAAGAGCCAATAGGTAATATTTGAATAATACTGACTGGCCTTGAGGGGAACATGAATTATATTGCTTTTAACAGAAACAGAGGGAAATAATGGTTCTTATAAGGGCAATAAATTTGTTGCTCCCCAAAAGTTCAGCCAGCCAATTCTGATATTATAATCCAAATCAGATATCACCCCTACGAATGGGGTTATGTTATGTCATGTTTATAATGTAGGAGCTCAAATCTACACCATTGTGGCATAATCATCAAACGGTACAACCGATGTTGTTGCTGCACGGATACTCTTATCTTTAAAAGAGTAATAAATAATAAGACAAATTACAAGTAAATCTCAAAGTTAATAATACTTTATGCAATACAGTATATCTTTCAGAACTTTGTTTGAATTGGTGCAACAGAATGCACATGTACTTTTTATATCATCACAATTTCATTTGTGGACTGGACAGATTTGAACTAATACTATATCATGGAATACATATATACATTGTATATACTAATGAGTATTGGGTGATTGAATATTATTATGATTTAAGTGAAAAATAGTACATTGACAATATCTCTAAGCAAGCTTTCTCACAGTGTATGCACATAATCCCATTAGAGTACTCAAGCCTAGGGTTGTTTCATAAAGCTGTTTGTAACTTGAGAGCAACTTTATGAATGACTGGTGATCCTTTCTTACGCACTAAACCATTGCCAATTAACATTTTGGCGTATACCATTTACCACAAGAAAGAATCACCAGTCGTTCTGAAAGTCGCTCTTAACTTACAAACGGCTTTATGAAACACCCACCTAATGCCGTGATGATAAAAAATATATTGAACTTCACGTCCTACAAGACCTGTGATTCATAAAGCTGTTACCCTTGACTTTAAGCATGACTTGTTACCAAATTTTTTGCTCATTCAGAATGTCAACAGATTGTGTTCTCATTCATAGAGCTGCCAACTTTATTATTCGCTTCTCAGGGAGAATTTACTGGGGAAGGAAGGAGAGCTTTCTCCATTACACACAATCCAATGAAAGAAATTAATGTATTGAATCAGGGAGATATTGAAAATCAAGAGTTTTTCACTAAGAAATCAGTCATTTGCCAAGGAGTCTCCCTGATAATAAGGGAGAATTGGCAGCCCTGCATTCAGCATTAGTTAAAATCTAATCTCTTTAGATTGAAATTCTTGTATTTGAATACTAAGTTCTTCATTATTTGCCAACATTTCATTAGAAATTAAAGCACACTACCGTTATCTTAAAAGAAAAGTTTATGATAATAGCAATCATATCATTTGGAACTAGAAAGGAAAGTTATGTATTCCACAACTTTTAGTGTACAACATATCTTTTTCGAAGTGACTATTACAAAACATAGACGGACTAGTCCTGATACATTTGGATAAGGTAACTTTAATAAATTACGTCAGCGGCTTTGACCTATGCTGAATTTAGAGTAGCTTTCTTGATGCCAAATTGTTTTTTCTTTATAATTGATTTAAGGCTTGGAGAGAAGCTAACATGCCATAAACATGCTAAAGCTGGAGTTCTGTGAAAAGGTGATGCTAAAAAGATCAAACTTTTATAGATAGATCAATATTGGGGTAAAAATCAATGAGCTGTAATGGAATTGTGTGACAGTAATCTCTGCACGAGAAGTTTGTTCGATGCTTGGTAGACAGCCAAGCATCTTCACCACCATTGAAGTTCCATGCTACAATCATTCGGGCAGATCAGATGAGAAACTTCTTCCTGATGCAGTAGAAGCATTAGAAGTAACTCATCCATTCATCTGTTATTGGATAATATCACGTAGTGTCATGAAGTCCAGCTTCAATGTCTAACACAGTCTGCATTCCATGACTGAGTTCCTTCGCATGGAATTTGCGTAGAAGACGAGTAGCAGCGACTTCAATGTCGTTCCTTATATCTGCCTATTACCTGCATGGACCTTGGTAGGGTCTCTATAACATTCCACATAGTCAATGTCATCTAGGAATGGGTGTCTCTTTATTCAGAACTCTTCCACCCATTCATTATCACATAGGAATGTATCAATCACCTCCTTCATCCCTAGGTTGGGTATAAGCTGGTCTTGGATCAGCTTTGAGCGTGTCACAGGGTCGAAATGACCCACTCTCTGTAGGAGAAGAATATAATATGAGAGTGAAAGAGAGAGGAAGGGAGAGGGGGGGGGTGCGATGGGGTACAGAAAGTGAAAGAGAGATAGAGGGGAGATGAGGAATCCAAAATTATCAATGCAGATAATAATATCCATTATAATAAAATTTCTTATGAATCCACACGTATTAAATGTTTTGTTCAAGTCAAATAAGGGAGAATGTTCCAGTCTAGTGTATAAACTGCATTAATATTCACATCATTGCTACACATAACATTCACATTATAAGAAGAACTAACTAAAAAATCAGTGAATTAAAAAAACAAGTGGAACGCCTCTGGCACTCTCGCCTGCATTACGCGATTTGATATAGCAGCAGTGCTAACTTTGAAAACTACTATAAAATAATCATTCACAAAAACACCATTCATATAATGACATAATACCACGTTCATTGACCATAGATGACATTTGAACGGTGACTTAAGACTTGTAAACTACACCCATGTCCACATTTCATTTACTCTATCCATAAACTTTCAAAGTTATGATGGCAATTCAACAATTACCCCAACATGTCCTAAGTTTATTGACCTTAACTGACCTTTGACCTTGGTTTTGTGACCTGAAATCACAGGGGATGTTCAGTGATACTTGATTACTCTTATATCCCAAGTTTTATGAACTAGATCTATAAACTTTCAGAGTTAGGTTGGTAATTTAACAAATACCCCCAACACGGCCAAAGTTCATTGACCTTAAATGACCATTGACCATGGTCATGTGACCTGAAACTCGCACAGGATATTCAGTGGTACTTGATTAACCTAATGTCCAAGTTTCATGAACTAGATCCATAAATTTTCAAAGTTATGATAGTAATTCAACAAATACCCCCAACTTGACCAAAGTTCATTGACCCTAAATGACCTTTGACCTTGGTCACATGACCTGAAACTCGAGCAGGATATTCACTAATACTTGATTAACCTTATGCCCCCAAGTTTCATGAACTAGGTCCATATACTTTCTAAATTATGATGTCATTTCAAAAACTTAACCTTCGGTTAAGATTTTGAAAATAATTCTCCCAACATGGTCTAAGTTCATTGACCCTAAATGACCTTTGACCTTGGTCATGTGACCTGAAACTCAGGCAGAATGTTTAGTAATACTTGATTAACCTTATGTCTAAGTTTCATGAACTAGGTCCATATACTTTCTAAGTTATGATGTCATTTCAAAAACTTAACCTTAGGTTAAGATTTGATGTTGACGCCGCCGCCGTCGGAAAAGCGGCGCCTATAGTCTCGCTCTGCTATGCAGGCGAGACAAAAACCCTGCACATTTTATATTTACAGCCATTTTATTTTGATATTTCAATAGTGGCAAACTCATGAAAAATGTATGCATCAGATATTGAAAATGTTTAGTTTGAATTGAAATCATGAAAGTACCCCACTGGGAACTCGGTAGCTATACATTTATTCAACATTCTCATACATTATGTATGCTCTAACTGAATCACATGAACACTTGCAATGAAAATTCTGAAGGCTTTCGCTTTGGGGCATAGGAAAGTTTGTCATGAAATGGTTTATCCGAGGTCAAGATTCAAATACCACAAGTAATATTTGCATTGAAACAACTATTGAGCAGTGCCACAAGCCATATCGAACATTCCAAAGCATTTTTTTTTGGCGATCTTGACACAAAATTGCATTGATATTTTAGCACATTGCACATAATCGAATCATTCATAATCATGAAGTTAAATTGAAATGTGAATATTTACTTTATGAAAATCTTAAAACTACAATTTTATCATGTTCAATGTGAAAGATACTCACCTGTAGATGTTCCTCGATATCTTTGCGATCATACGTGATACCACTGGGCGTGATGACAGGATCCCTCATCAATTCAAAACTTATCTTGCCACAAAGGTAATCTGGGACCTCACGTTTCTGTTGGGAAGAAACAGCAAAGAGGAGAAATTCTAAGTGTTAAGCTTTTATCAATAAAAACCACAAGTCCCCAAATGTGACCTGTCATCACAAACCAACAATAAGCTTTACTCAAAATCAATTGGGATATGTTTTTAAATGAAGGTCCAAAAAGCATTTCCTAACATTTAAAACATATCGGTAATATATTTAAAACATATTGGTAATTATTTCATAGGTAATAATTGTAAGTTTAAATATTAAGTTATTCTGAAATTCACAAGTCTATTTTCTTTGTTTGTAGTATGTGTACTTTGTATCCTTTATTGTAAAGTGCGTAGAGAAACTTCAGTTTATTATGCGCTATATATAAAGAGAAGTATTATTATTATTATTATCGATGCTGGGCTGATAAAACCTCGTTATCTTAAAATTTAAATATTTTGATGACAGCTCAGAATAAGGTAGATTTTAGAGTTATAACATGGGTAGCAACCTTCTTTTGCCTTGAAAGAGTTCTTCACAGGTTTCAGGAGACTGTTTTCTGACAACATGAGACTGCCACCATTGCTATATTTTTAAAATACAGCCTTTTCTAAGCTGCCTTAAATTTTTTTAAATTTTGAGATATAAGGTTTTATCAGCTCAGCCACAACATGTAAATTGTAAAATTTGACTAAAGGTGACCTATGCAAGTACTTGACTGAATGTAACTTTATGAGAACTTCAAAGAATAGAAAGAAACAGGGAGAGCCAGAGGAAAAGAAGAAGAGGGAGAGAGATGAAAGGATGAAAGAGGGAGAGATAGCGAGAGAAAGTAGCATAAAAGAAGTAACAATAAAAAGGATTAATGTGAAATGAAAACACCCCCTCACCCTATCTGGGTAGAAAAACATGTAATAATTAATGAAGCGATGAAAAGATCTATTGTGGGGGTGAATTATTACACCACAAAGAATCCTGAAAAACAGAGTTATTTTGATTGACACAGTGCGTGTATCTCTTCTATCTCAACTAATCTCAATGAGACATCAATGTTGTTTTGAAAGCATTTCTCATCGTATTTAAAGAGCCCATCAATGCTTGTCATAAAAACCATTAGATGAGAAACGTTCGTTGGTAAAAGCTTTCACAGTATATATCAACAGACCTTTCCAAGAACTATGATGATCCATCAGGAATATGAGCGATCGCAGACCTGTGCATAAAATATCAGGACGCACCTATATTCAAATGCACCTAAATTCAGAATTTAATGAGGAAATATTGTTTCCTAACAAGGCTGGTCTTTTCATGAAATGTTATTTTGATGATTTAACCCAGCCTTAAAATACAAATTCTCGATGCAATGAAGTGTGACTACACAGGCCACCAACATCAAGAGGCATATGGGACAACAACCTTACCGTTTCTGCCATTTCTTGCAACATGCGTACAAGGTAGCATGAGCAAAAAAATTGAAAATTAAAGATCGTAAAATGAACAATGAAGCTTAAGTGCAGGAAAGAATAACAATTAATATCTCTAAAAGCGAGATCTTGGCAAATTTTGCCCACTTTGACAAAAGCGGGGATCAGCATTGGAGATAAACTGTGGGTTCAACGATGGTTTTCAAAACCACCTTTGTGGATTGGGGCCATAATAATTGAGATTTATGAAACACCAACCAAATCTGCAACAGTCATTAATTTAACCTGTGACCAGGGACCAGTTACATAAAACTTTTGGCTTGAAAAAACTATGGCTATTTTTTTGCCAAAGTTCTTTAATGTATAAGATTCAATGGCCTAATTTTGTTCGCCAGAGATTTTGTTTATTTGCCACAGTTTTTTTATGGCAAAGGTTTTATGCCAGGGTCCCTGGGGCATGTTGCATAAAAGAAAAACGCTGGCACTTATTTTGCCAGAGTTTTTCATGGCAAAGAATTTTATGCAACGGGCCCAGAAGTTCATCAAGAAACACTCTTCATGACATCATCTATTGGGACTATCAACCATCTACACTCTTAAAAAAAACAGACAAACATATGTACAGATGTTCTTCCACACAATTAATCATTAATGATCTTCAACGTACATGCTAGTAAATAGTAAGTGGGTGTAGAGTCACAGTCAACAGCTGCAATTTCCAATAAATGATTTTCATTTTTCTTGAATTGTAACTTTTGTCCTCATTAAAGTACACCTCATGTGATACATGTAGGTAATTAGGTATACAAAAAGCAAGGGCAACTCATCATATCTAGCAAATACCAAAGATAATTATGAAAGCAGTATTAGGGAAAGGTGATCATTTAAACAAAAAGTTAGCAAAAAACAACCCCAAGAACAGTCGCTTGTTACGTACAGACCAGTTACATCAATTCCAAATGTCTGTTTTCTTGAAATAGTTTTAATGGGAGAGATTCAAAACAAAATAAAGGGGAAAAAAGGTTTTTCTGCTGATTTTGAAAGGAATAAGCAAACTGACATGTTACATGTGTATGTGCATATTATTGTCAAAATGTACATTAGTAACAATGAGTTGCTTTCTACTCATAAAATTAGGAAAATCTCTTTTTACCCAAAATTATTTCACATACAGCAAGACAGTGTGTCACTGTGTTGCTAAACAAAAAGAGCAATGAAGTGGACAAAGGTTTTATACTTTAAATGCTGCAGTCACAATACAGTGTCCACACAGTGAGCCGAAAACAGCCATTATATCTATACTCAACCACATACAGTGAGCTGGTACAAAAATAATAAAAACTGCTCTTTTCTACTCACCGTACAGCCAACGTAGGCTAAATGTGACTGCGCCATTAATAAAAGAAAAATAGTTTGTTTAGAGCTTCAACAGTAAAATATTGTTATTTTCATGTAAAGTTTTTGCTCAGCTGACACTCTTCAACTGATGTTTTCAAAATCTTCTCACATATCATTTTACTATGAAAAGGTCATGGAGGGGTTTATAGGGTTGATATTACCTCTGCTATAAGATAGCCACAGACCAACCCTTACGTCACAGGAGCTCTTCAAGTACCTGGAAGGATGCTCACCATATGGAGATAAAATGCTCTGATTTGTTATTTCTTCAATAAACCAGTCATTGGTTCCCCACTTCATCTCATGATTAACGATCCTATCAAGTGGTTCCTCACGCCACCCTAACCCAGTGCACACACGCTCACACACATACACGTACCCAAACTCACAGACTCATCACCATGACGACAGTGAGACGATACATGATATCCAACCCTCCTGACCAACCCTCCCCTTTCCTTTCACACCAGACATCAAAGCACCTGCCAGGGTCATAGTTAAATCTTACACACCAGTTTGTTGAAATGAAGGCTACTCTCTGCAAGCTAATCAGAGGTTTGCCTGACATAGCAACAAGATATATACGCATTTCAAGTAACTTAGTATACTTGGAATCCTAGATGACTGCATGACTAGGTTGCCAGCAAGCATGCATGTACATCATTATTGAAGTTCAATTCCTGGCAAACCTAGTAATTAATGCAGACTGCGATCTCAATCATATGATGCACATTTTGGTGCATCTGACTTTGAACATGTTAATCTGGGCAAATAAATTTCTATTCGATTTGAGGTTTTCGTAATCCACAGTTTCAAAGGTTTTGACTTTTCAGAAGAAAAATCACACAACAAAAAGTTGTCAGTATATATTTATATCTGAGCAAATTACCGGTAATTTCTACTCAATTTGAGGGTTTCATAATCTAAATTTTCAAAGATTTTTAATTTTTAAGAAGAGAAATCACACAACAGAAAGTTGTCAGTATACATTTTGCTCTTTCAACTTTTCAAGCTTCTGTTTAGCTTATATGAAAACCTCCATCAAACTTAGCTTCGGTATAATACCCAGTATTTTTCAGTGTGGTGTGAATGACCCTTAGTCATAAGATTCACTTGGTACTTGTGCCAACACTTCAACTCCCCATCTATTAGTTGGGGCTGAAGAACCGGGGTCGTAAAATCTGGAATTCAGAGTTTTCAGACCATGAATTGGAGTATTTACGAGCCTTCTCATTATTACCCTTGCATGAAGGTAAGATAGAGAATAAGAAGATGATCCATACAGCAAAGATACTGCCCTGCTATATATTGATTTATTATGAAGTTGGTATGCAGTAGGTATATGAACCAGCCTTCAAGGCAGGAGGAACCCTTAAAGCTATTCAACTTTCCGTCAAGTTTCGGTAAATTGTCCTGTATTGCACTATTACTAAATTATCGAAAGGTGTACAGTATGCCCTAAAACATGCACGACATGGAGAATATGAAAAATAAGAAATGTGTTTTATTAGATAATTTTGTGATTTTTACATGAAAATTCCATTTAGACCTGGTGATTGATTTTTTTTATATAAAAACTCTTCATGGGCATGAAATGGGCTGAAAATTTCAGAATCTAATCTTTGTTCCTTAGTTAATGATATGAAAGTAATACATTTGTTTGATTACATGTAGTTGCTTTAGTGCTCAAGTTGCCCCTTGCAAAGAAAGACTGAAAAACATTACTGAGGGTGCTACATGTAGATGACTTAAAAAAAACTCAAAAATTTACATTTTCACAAAGAATTGAAGGTTGAAAAAAAAAATTAAATTGCCATTTTCATCTTGTAAGATTGGCATACACATGTAAGAAGATACTTAAAGGTCAAGTCCACCCAAAAAAATGTTGATTTGAATCAATAAAGAAAAATCAGACAAGCATAATGCTGAAAATTTCAACAAAATCGGATGTAGATTAAGAAAGTTAGAACATTTTAAAATTTTGCTTATTTTTCACAAATAGTTATATGCACAATAATAGTACATGCCAATGACAGAATCGATGATGTCTCTCACTCACTATTTCTTTTGTTTTTTATTGTTTGAATTATACAATATTTCAATTTTTTTACAGATTTGAAAATGAGGACCAACTAAACTGAACCATAAAATGTTTAAATACAAAATAGTAAAATTCCACATGTTCAGTGAGAATAGTCAGGCAGCATATGTCATGATTTACCGGCTACTTCGAACAATTGGCTAAGTCTGATTTTTCAATTTTATGTGATTGGTGACATCACAAGGAACAATTTTCAACTAGGTGACAAATTTCTAATGGTCATCTTGACCATGTTAGGGGTCAATTTTTGAAATTGCCCCAATTCTGTCAAGTGACATCAAATTGTTTGTCTTGTTATACTGAACAAGAAAGTGTACACAACTATATACTTTTGACCTCCTGTTAAAAATTTATGACCGGAAATGTCAAAAGGTCAACAAACTTTCGGTAAATGGCAAATTACACTGAGGTTGTTAAGAAAGCTAATTTTTTCGTTTTTTTTATGCATGTGTGTACTTTTTTTATTTTCTATTTTGATAAGTTCATCGTCGGAAGTCCTTATCCAGAAGATATAAAGGGTCAAGACAAGGTCAGGGAAAGGTCAAAAGGTCAACAAACTTTCATTGGTAGCCAAAATACACTAAAAGCGGTTAGAATCTTGGAAGTCTTATTTTTCGTGGGTTCTTTATTTTGAAAAAACTCTATCTATTAAGAAGACATAATATATAAAGGGGTCAAAAGTGCTTATTTAGGAACAAAAAAAATAAACAGAGATAGACGTCAAATACATTCAGTGTGGTATCATGGTATTGCAGGAATACCTTGAAACGACTTGACAAACCCTTATGCCCCTAAAATGTTATTATCTTCATGATGTGATAAGTGCAAACACCTCTTTCCGAGGTTCTTGATTTAGGAATTCAATTCAGATAATGAAGTTAGGATTGAGAATGGTATGATAAGTTGGGCTCCAATTGCTTCCTAATTAATTCTTATGTGTGACGGTTATATTATTTCTGACAAAGAGGCAACATCATGCAGGCATGCTCATTGTAGTCATGGGTGTCCATTATGCTGATGTGATATACTCTGACCATTACTTGATCTCTGGAGCCAAAATAGAAGGATTACACATTTCTGGTGCTATGCTATTTTGAGCTTATCATCGGGGTCCTTTTGCATTTTGTAAAGAGAAATTTAAGGATTTTGTGCAAAAACAAATACAACAGAACAAAAACAAAATCAGCATCTATGCACATCACTATCATGAGACATGGTATTAAGTTTAGTTTCATGTTATGCACTCTGGGAAAAAACACACTTGATAAAATAGTACAAGCCGTGTTAATGACAGCACATAATCAGAAATGTGTAGTCCTTCTTGGATCCATACATATATGTATAGTATGTATGTATACATATGGTTGTGTACACACTTTTGTTCAGTATAACAAGACAAACAATTTGATGTATGACTCGACACAATCACAGAAATTCTAAAAATTGACCCCATTTTGACCCTCTACATGGTCAAGATGACCATTAGAAATTTGTCACCAAGTTGAAATTTGTTCCTTGTGATGTCACCAATCACATAAAAGTGAAAAATCAGATTTAGCCAATTTGTCGAAGTAGATGACATATACGGCCGCACCTTACATCGACGCACTGATTGGTGAAACGCCCGACCAATCACACAACGGATCAGTGCCCACCTATTGTTCCCGCGTTCGTGCGTACGGTCCTGGGGATTGGTATAAATAGACTACGTTATCAGATAATTTTCGTCACTTGATTAAGAGTTGCAGCGGCACTCGAAAGCTCATGAACTTGTAAGCTAGTGAACACCTTTTGCGAGAGTGATCACGTATTTCCTAGAAAGCTAGTGAACACTTTTTGCGAGAGTGATCACGAATTTCCTTGTTGACCATAGTAGATTGCGAGACAAATGAATACCCTCTAGCGATTAGATGACATATGCTGCCTGACTAGAAATAAAACTTTGTTCACAGGACAATGAAGGGAAAATTAGAATATTTCTTTTTTATATAATAAAATACAAAAGAAATAGTAAGTGACGTCATCAGTCCCCTCATTTGCACACCAACCAGGATGTGCATAAAACTGTTTTGTGAAAATTAGGCGAAACTTTAAAATGTCATAACTTTCTTATTTTAAATCCAATTTTGATGAAATTTTCAGTGTTATGCTTGTTGGATTTTTCTCTTTTTATTCAAATCAATTTTTTGTTGGGGTGAACTTGTCCTTTAAGTATAATTCACAATATACCCTTTCCCATAGCTTAAGGCAGTCTTTAAACAATTTATATGATATTGATTTGATTGGGAGATCCTTGATACACAGCTTATCCAATTCGATTCAATGCAGATGGGAACTTTATCAGAATTTAATGTGCAATCTATTAAAATTGATTTGCTAAGTTTACATTATATATTGGGCCAGATGCATACAAGAAAACAATTGCCTGCAAGTTTTTGCTTTAAGAAGCAACACAAACAAAAGCTGTTGCCATTCATCTACATAATAGAGCATAATTTCCTAGAAAAGACATGCATAAAACTGCTTAATGAAGTTTTGAAATGAAGTTTTTAAATGCCAGCTAAAGCTTTTGCTTCACAGGGAATGCTTCATAAAACCAATAAAAATCATTTAAAAAGTGAAACAAGAGAGTTCTAATTCTAATGAGATGAAAAGATTGTGCATTTTGAAATAGAAACCATAAAATACACAAAAAGGTGAGTGGATTATTACTTTGTGGAATCAAAACGTTAAAATGTCAAAAAATCCTAGATCCTAAGAAATGAAAATTCATGGTCTAGAAACCAGTTTGAGTGCAATATTATGTGCAATGTCTCCCTCTATAGGGCAAGAAGCATGATGAATAACTGTAATTTTGCTTGCAGTGAGTAACTGGCAGGGGACTGTATCACCAAGTTTGCTTTCTCCTCGAGGCCCCAGGCTCATAAAACGAGCAATATCTCATTCAAATCTACTGGAAACGTGCGCACAGCAGCGACATCACTTCCATTTACCTTGAAAACACAGAAAAAGACTCTCCGCTATCAAGAAATTACCCCCAATTACATCACCCATCCAAATGGAGACAGCATCCTAAATTGAAAATTAGACCTCTCAATACCAAAGAACAAATTAATCTTTCGCACCCGCATGTATTCATAAACAAAGCCGATATTGTATACATAACTTGAGCATCTGAGCCCCAAGATTCTGCCTAAAACCCTGATGTGCATGTATACACGTAGATCAAGGAATACAATGCAACCATATATTCTAATCAAGCAGAGAAGAGGAAGTGTTATCCACCATTCTCTCTTCTAATAAATCTGAAACATGATGCCTGGCTGACAGATGCTCTCCAGTCTCCAGTAAATCTGTCTCTCCACTCTCTACCTACAATATTTTTAATATTCCAGCTTCTTTCTTCTCCCAATTTCTCTCTCTCTCTCTCTCTTGCTCCTTTACTTAAAACTCTCTACATAAACAGACTGGGCATGGAGGCTTGAGTGGTACGTGTACACTGGAGTAAATGTACCCGTCCTGGGTTCGGTCCCTGGCAAGAGTCATGCCAAGGACTTTAAAAAATGGGACCTTCTTCCAATTTAGCCATGCTCTCGGCATATTAAAATGGAGAGGGGGTAATAATATATGCTTTTTACATTGAATTTTCTTAGCCCCGTACTATCACTATTAAACCCCTTAACACTGTACTAAAATTTTTCCTTTTCACACACGCCAAATTTTCTTCCTAACCCCGGCTATAAAGGAAATACTTGTTTATCTCGAACATAATTTAGTAATCCCCAACTAGTGGTACCCATTTATGAGTCTTTTTCTCTGATTGGACAACAGCGCTGGCCCCTTTGCCCCTAGGGCATATATCAAGCACTGTCCTTGACGTGGCAGGGTTTCGTTTTACACTAGTGATCTTAACCCCGGACTCTCACTCTTAGCACCGTAATTGGTTGGCCAACCCTGCTATTTTGCAGGGCCAAATAGGCCTACTATGTAGGTGGATTTAGCCAGCTTTGCAAAAACGCTGTGTAAAAGGAAAGTGGGCTAAGCTTAACCCTGTACTATAGGTAGGGCTAAATGGTAATATAGCCCCCAACTATAGTATGAAATTAAGGAATTTTTTCGCTGATTTAAAATACAATAATCATGGCCCTTTGGAAGAGACTGGGCATTGTGGCTAATTGGTAGACCAGTGAAAGTCAAGCTACATGTAATAGCTGAAGTGGCTTCTCTTGCTACATGTATATATGAGATCTGGGGCCCGTTGCAGAAAGAGTTGCAATCAATTGTAACTCTAAAAATCATGCGTAACTTGATTTTCAACCAATCAACAGCGCGCATTTGGGACTTACAATTGATTTTTTGACTTTTAAAGAGAAATTCCAGTAGTTGCAGTAAACACTGATTTCATGAGAAAGTCTGTAAAACCAGGCTTAATTGTCAGTATATCATCGAGGATCTAGATCTGATACAGTTACATAAACTGAACTTTGTGAAATCTTGAAATCTACGCTGAAAAATGTTCAGACTGAACTTCCCCAACACAGATAAGCGCACGTGGGACAGTGTATAATTATTGCTTTGAGCGTCGGGCCCGACGCTCTACCCGAATTCTGTGCTTATTTGCTGATTTCTCAGCAATTACACAATTTCTTCCAGAATCCTTTGGCACATGCGTTTTATTTATACAAACAGACACTTTGGTGGTCATTTCATTGGATTCTGTACGAACTCATTCTGATATCGTTACCAAAACTAGAATTTACCTTTAAACGCAACTCTTTCTGCAACGGACCCCTGGGCCCACTAATACAAAGGTTAGCAATCAATCGCTAAATGAAATGACCTATCAAGATCTTTGTTGCATGCGCATTTTGGTCAATAGACTACATGTAGGAACCAATCAGAATTCTTCTTTCAAATTAGCGATTATTAGCTAATCTTTGTGTCAATGGGCCCCGATCCCTCTCCCTGATGTTCACCTCTTGTTGCATGCTCTTTCTCCCCCCTCCCCTCCCCTCCCCTCCCCTCCCCTCCCCTCCCCTCCCCTCCCCTCCCCTCCCCTTCCCCTCTCTCCCCTTTATTCATGCCTTTGCTCATGCAGGACCTAACCTGTGGAATTTTCTTCCAGAGTTTGAAAACCCAGACTTCAATGACCATCTTCACGGGCAACCTGAAAACATACCTGATGATAAGAGTGTTTTTTGATAGGCATTGACTTATTGTTCAGACATGTATTACATGTAAATAGTTTTTGTTCTTCTCTGAAGCGCCTTGATCATCTAATCAAGATGGAAAGTGCGCTATAAAAATCTCATGTATTATTATTATTATTTATTGTTCTCCCTGCTCTTTCTTTCTCTCTCTCCCCTGTATCTTTCTCCCTTGCTCTTTCTCTCTCTCTCTCTCCTGTATCTTTCTACCTCCCCTTTCTCTCCACCCCCTCTCTCTAGCTCCTTTTGATTTTAATCAGAGCCATTCTCTTAAAAAAATAAAGTATCTATTCCACAATACCTTCTCTCCCTCCTGCGCCTTCTCTTCCTCTATTTTTTACCCTCCATCTTATCTCCTCTTCATGCTCTCTCTACATCCCCCCTCTCTCTCTTCATCTTTCTCTCCATTTCATCTGCAGACTGCATGTATCTCTGTCTATTTATTTTGCCTTTTAATGCAAACATTCAATCCACCCACCGTACACCTCTGCTCAGAGGCTTATCCTCATTTTTCTCTTACTTTCCATAAAAGACTAATTGGTCATGTTCATGCGAGTCCAAAATTGGGATTTTTCAGATTGCATTCTTTTATATACACTGCACAGTACATTTTATGCAATTTTCTGTAGTTTGTATTTGTATAGATGATGGTATCATCTTCCGTAGACATCTAATATCTAGTTAAAATAAGAAGTGTATAACAAGAAGTATAATGACAATTAAAGGAAAATGAAACGTTTGAAACAAGATAGCTTGTGTGAAAACAGAAAAATTTAAGAAACAGATCAACGAAAGTTTGAAAAAAATTGAAAAAATAATAAGACTAGAAATTTGACGTGCCAAAGGACACAGATGCCCCCGCTTAACGCAATCAGAAATTCATTCACTATGATTGAACTGAATATCGTGCAGAAACCAACATGTATATATATAATGAACAAATTTAGACCTTTGACCTAAAGACTCACCCTTTCCATAATAATCTCTGACAGAAGATATGACAGTCAGGTCATTTGATGTGACCTGACTGTGTTTTGCTGTCTTCTACCCAGGCACCAAACATTTTTAATATCTGGTGAATATTTCCAAAGTTATCATACGGAAACCAACTCGCATATATAATGAGCTATGACCTTTGACCTTCAGACTCCAAATTCAAACTTACCCTGTATTTTGGTGTCATCTACCTACACACCCCACTTTTTTTTAAATCTGTTGAATATCTCAAAAGTTAGCATGCGGAAAAAACTTGCATGTATAATGAGCTATGGCCTTTGACCTGCGGACTCCAAATTCAAACTTAGCCTATATTTTTGTGTCATCTACCAACTCACCCCCAATTTTTTAAATCCACTGAAAATTAATAAGTTATCATGCAGAAACCAACTCGCATACATGTATCTAACGAGCTGTGACCTCTGACCTGCGGACTCCGAATTCGAAGTTAGCATGTATTTTGGTGTCATTTATCTACACACCAAGAATTTGTTTAATTCGTTGAATATTTCATAAGTTATCATGCGGAAACCAACTCGCATATCTAACGAGCTGTGACCTTTGACCTGCCGACTCTGAATTCAAACTTACCCTGTATTCTGGTGCCATCTACCTACACACCAAAATTTTTTTCATCTGTTGAATATTTCATGTTATCATGCGGAAACCAACTTGCATATTAAATGAGCTGTGACCTTTGACCTGCGGACTCCGAATTCGAACTTAGCCTGTTTTTGGTGTCATCTACCTACACACCAAAACTTTTTTTAATTCGTTGAATATTTCATAAATTATCATGCAGAAACCAACTCGCATATTTAATGAGCGGTGACCTTTGACCTGCGGACTCCGAATTCAAACTTAGCCTGTATTTTGGTGTCATCTACCTACACACCAATTTTTTTTTTTATTCCGTTGAAGATTTCATAAGTAATCATGCGGAAACCAACTCGCATATTTAATGAGCTGTGACAAAGATGTGTGATGTCACATGTGAACAACTTTTCCATTACTTTTGTATGTATTTCACTTAAACTGCCTCTTTCATCACATCAGTAGATAATTGTATTCTTTCTATAGGAGGGCATGTAATATAGATTTTCAAAGAATAAATCATGGATGAAGAGTTTGTATCAAAATAAGAAAGAGCAAAAAGAGACATTTTTGGGGATATTTTAGAGCCCATCAAAGGGAAAGCTGTTCACAGGTGACATCACACATCTTTGTCGCATTGCCAAAATCGCTAACCTTTGTGGTACGGGCCTGTTGTCATAAAAAGATTTGGAGGGTAAACAATTAATCCAACCTTTATATAAACTAAGTTGTGTTTAATAGACCTAGAGGAAATTAAAATGGGGTCAGAATATAATTGGAAATAAGACCAATAGGTAAATGGTCTAAATGGCAATTGGACAAAACTGATTGTAAATGAAGTCCATGTGAGATGATACCAAACCAAAATAAGACAAGGCAGAAGTAGACCAATCAGCAATAATACCATTTAAAATCCATCACACATGAGCAATAAATTAAGCAGTGAAAACATGACTTACCTGTCTCCTTTCATCAACTGAAGCAAATAATCTATTTAGTTCCTTCTGATGTCTCTCCTGAAAGATTAAAAAGAGACATTGCTGATTTTTCAAAAATGTATTCTAGAATAAATAAAATGATCCATACAAAGGGAATACAATGTTGAAATTAAATGCAGAAAAAGGAAAATTGGTATTAAAGGCACTTTAAGAATATCTTGAGTAATCATAGTAAGCTACATGCATACTTTGAGAGAAAGGCTTTAATGAAAGATAGAGATCTTTTAAAATCTACCATCGTTGAAGTGTACCAAATGTTATGCAAAAAACAAAAACCCTGAAATTTATGACAAAAATAGGTTCGTATTGTCCAACTTCCATTAGATCATTAAAAAGGGATGAATTCTCACCCCTTTAATTAATAAATATTTGGTTATGACAGAAATGAACATAAGTGAGCTGAAAAAATATACCCAGCAAAATAGACAATCTTTTTTGGCCTCAATCAACTAGTCTGATCAAGTTGAGAAGAAAAATAATATCAAATTTTACATTTTAATCAAGCCATTACAATTTATGCACACAAAAATAATTTGAAAATAATATTCAGACAACTTACAAAGTCTTCTTCAATCTTCTTTGTGGCATCAGTATGGATATCTTTGTCTTCCTCCCCATCTTGTTCACCTATCTTCTCTTTCAGTGCTTCAATTTTTCTGCGAAAAAAAGAAAAAGAAAAATAGTCATGTAAAATATAACAATGATTGATGCTGAAAGTAAAGATGATAACAGCAATAACAATAATATAAAAAACAAAAGTGGAACGTCTGTGGTAATCACACCATTTGCAAGACAATGAAAATTATACTCCTGATGATCATCATAGTATTATTACTAGCTCTCCTACTACTACTACTACTACTACTACTACTACTACTACTACTACTACTACTACTACTACTACTACTACTACTACTACTACTACTACTACTACTACTACTACTACTACTACTACTACTACTACTACTACTACTACTACTACTACTACTACTACTACTACTACTACTACTACTACTACTACTACTACTACTACTACTACTACTACTACTACTACTACTACTACTACTACTACTACTACTACTACTACTACTACTACTACTACTACTACTACTACTACTACTACTACTACTACTACTACTACTACTACTACTACTACTACTACTACTACTACTACTACTACTACTACTACTACTACTACTACTACTACTACTACTACTACTACTACTACTACTACTACTACTACTACTACTACTACTACTACTACTACTACTACTACTACTACTACTACTACTACTACTACTACTACTACTACTACTACTACTACTACTACTACTACTACTACTACTACTACTACTACTACTACTACTACTACTACTACTTCTTCTTCTTCTTCTTCTTCTTCTTCTTCTTCTTCTTCTTCTTCTTCTTCTTCTACAACTACTACTAGTCCAGTCAATATAGGGTTTGACCCACCACTAATTGCAACACTGGATATTTCACTGAAATGCTTTCCAGGAAGGTCCCCTTAATTACATACTAAAAGTCCAAAAAAATCCAAGCAGTGGAAATTCATGAAATTTGCATATTACGCAAATAAGCCATAAAAAGTTAGAAAAAGAAGGAAAAAAGTCCAAAAAATTAAAAATTAAGTGTCAAAAACATTTTTATTTGAGCGAAAATTCATGATAAATAACTGTATTCAATGTTTTTAACCAAAAGTGCAAACAAATCTACCTCATTTGCATAATATGCAAATAAGCATCCTTATATGGAAAAAAAATGGCAAGATATTGTGATTTTTCTCACATTGACTGCTTGAAAAAGTCATTTATGTTGAAATTTACATGCTGCTATTACAAAGGACATTAAATACATGTACATTTATATTAAGCTAAGTGTCTGTAGTGTAATTTGCATATTATGCAAATAAGTATCTAACATGCTATAAATATTCAAGAAAAAAAACTGGTGATACATTCCTCAAAAATTGCAAGTATATTATCTATTGAAGTTGGAATATGGCAATGCCTTATATGAAGTTTTCCTAAACACCATATTAAAAGTCCTTTAAATAGACAAGCATAGGAAAATCACAAAATTTGCATTTTATGCAAATTAGCCATAAGTTGCAAATAAGGAAAATAATCCAAATATTGGAAATCAAGTGCAGAAAACAACATAAATTGAACGGAAGCTCATGATAAGTTTTAAAAATTTATTTATTCTTCCAATTAAAAAAAAAAAAAAATCGTAAATAAATCTACCTCATTTGCATATAAATATATATATATATATATATGAGCATCCTTATATGGAAAAAATCAAGAAATCTTGATTTTTCTCACACAAACAGTTATGAAAACATTTCAGTCTAGATCAATATGATGTGATTACTAAGAATGCCCAATACATTACTAATCAGCTTAATATCTGAAGTGTAATTTACATATTATGCAAATAAGCATCCGGCATGTTATAAATATTCAAGGAAACTTGTGATACTTTCCTCTAAAATTCCATGTAGAGTATGTGTAACCATGATGACCATCCCTACACTTCTTGCTTGGTTGATATTGACTTTTTTTGTGAGCAGTTACCCCCGGGGCAGTTACTCCACTCATATTGTGCAATGATGAGTCAATTCTACATGGGTCCCACTGCTTGAATGCTTCATATTTCCATCCAAGTCTTGCTCTCCTCTTGACTTGGTAGAGTCTTTGCGTTTCTTGCTAGTATAGTTGATCAGCACAAGATGTCACACTCAGTACAAATAAAAGCCTGTTAGCTTCAAATATTTGGTCTTTGTAGCACACCACTTGTCTTGGTGGTGAATATGAGTACTTGCTTGGATCACGAGATCTCTGGGCATTGTTAATAAGAGTACCAATGAGCATTTGCCCATACGAGCGACATGAAAGCCATTAATAAAGTCATGATAAAGGCTTAAAGTGTATATAGACATCTTTCTCAGATACAGGAATCGTGATTACACGTTCTTGCTGAATCCAGTTGCTGCCTTAGGATGAAGCATAAATTTTCTGTTCTTTCCTCTTTGATAAATCTCCTAAGGATGGCAACTATCTCCACATATTGTAGCTATAGTTTCTAAGCAAATCGTATGCAAATAATACCAATTTCCTGATATTTATGGCAAATAGAAATTCCTCAGTGGGACAATGAACAAACAAGTAGACTTTAACAGATGAAGGACTAAGCCACATTATTGCCTTTCCAACAAGTGGACACAACATAATGGAACACCCTTTACATCGCCATCAAATACCATCCAACATTGAATCAACAGTGTGTACCCATTCCAGGATTTATTTGCCACAATGTGTTACTCATGGGTATACTGTGAGGGTATGCAGAGGAATAAACCTTTCAGTAATTATGGTACGACTAAGGATGATCTTCTGGAGGAATGCTGACTTCAAGAGTGTCATGCAGATGTACTTTGGACAATCATACAACTCTCTGTACTGAAACCGACAAGTCGAGCATAGGAGATTGAATGCCAATCAAGAGGACTTTGACAAGAACCAAAGCGTTACCCATGTCTTCTTCCGACACAAGTTGCCTCAATGAGACACTGGACATAAGTTGTGTCGGGAGAAGACAAAGAGTTTTATAGGAAGGCTAGGAAAGCTTGCGCATGTTAGAGCTCCAAAAGCATCAGTAAGGTAAAGCTCAGAATTGCTACAATGCATTGAAGAGGACCATAAAAGGGTTTGCAGACAAGCCTATAATACGTTATTTGTTGACTGGATTGACAATGATCCAGGCTGTAACAATTAGCATGTTGGGAGCCCTTGATATCATGTGCTATGACTACATTGGAATAGCATTATTAAAGGCAAAAGATTTTTTGTCTTAGTATTTACCACTGATCATGATGATGATGACGCTAGCTGCTCTACAAGTCCTGGGACCCAGTCCTGACCCAGACATGGCCAGATAACATAATCCTTAGTCAAGCAGGTGTAGCCAAACTACTGAAGAAGTTGTTAAAGAAACCAACCTGCATGAAGCTACTATGCCAGATGGAATCTCTGCTACACTTCTTAATGAGACTACTCATCAGATCTTACCTGCCATAAGTTTGCCTTTTTTGGCCTCCCTCTTTAAACGGTGAAATTTCAAGAAAGTCTTTGTTGTTCCCGTCCATACAAGAAAGGGTTGTCAATTCTTACAAACTACACACCAATTCAAATACTGTGCTTTGTTCTTGCCAATCCCATCATCTTGTCAGACTAACAACATGGCTTTAGGAAGCAGAGAACATATTTCCAGTATTTTTCCTTTAATATATAAATTATATTAGTATAAATTTGCATGCATATTAATTTGAACAACTGAAATGTTTTCACTGCAATCAATGTGAGAAAAATAAAAATTTGACATTTTCCACTTATTTGCATAATATGCTAATGAGGCAGATTTGCTAGCTTTTTCAAAATAAAAACATAGTCTAACTTATTTATTCATCATAAAGTTTTGTTCAAATTACTTGCTGTGGACATTTAATTTGTAATCTTGGGATTATTTTCCTTATTTTTTATTTTTTAATGGCTAATTTGCATAATATGCATGTGTAGTGGAATATCCAGTGTTGCAATTAGTGGCGGGTTACCCCCCCCCTAATCTGGCTAGATTGACTGGACTATACTACCACTACTACTACTAATACTACTAATTCTACGACTACATCTACTACTACCATTACCACTACTACCACTACCACTACCACTACCACTACCACCACCACCACCACCACCACCACCACAACCACCACCACCACTACTACTACTACTACTGGGTTTATACCACATTAAATCAATATAAAAAGTGCTGCTAAAGGGACATTATAATAAAGACTTATACATGTTCATGTATGTATCCATATTACAGAGGGTGAGTTTATAGTTTCAGATAAAACTGGTAGAAGTTTTGGAAAAAAAAAAAGACAATTTTAGGTGAATGAAAAAAACCATCCCATCCCCACCAAAAATAAAAATAGAAAAATAAAATAGAGGGGTATTCAGAAAAGCCGAGGACCTTTTCAACGGAAACTGACTTGTGGACAGGTAAAAATAAAGAATCATGGAAAAAAAACAAAATAAGCCCAGAACAAGAGAAAGAGTGGAAGACGGAAGATATTGAAACAAGAGAAGAAAGATCTTAAAAGCAATAGTAAGGCAGACGCCAGAAGAAGACAGGTGATTAATAATACTGTAAAAGAGTACCGAAGTGCGACTTCATCAATTTTCACTTTAAGCATATTAACGTTTTCGATACCATATTTTGGTAGAGCATGATGAAAAACCCCCACAACCCAAATTTGGTGGGAATCGGTCCATGGGGCCCCCAAGATATGACCTCATGAAAGAAACCAGGCCAATAATACATTGACTTCAATGGGGCTAATTATGTATTCATGAGGTCATATCTCAGGCCCCCATGGACCGATTCCAACCAAATTTTGGCAGTGGGGGTTTTTCATCGTGCTCTACCAAATATGGTATCAAAAACTCTGAAATTGTAAAAGTTTTTTGTGATGTCATCACTTTGGTACTCTATAAAACTAAAGTTACCTTTGTTTATCTTCTTCCATGAGGTTCATAAGATGTGTCTGCAGTTCAATCTCTTGTGCAATTCTCTTTTCTTCTAGGATATTCCATCTCTTTTTCTTTGCTGATCTTAGTGCAGCAGCTATGTCATCCCCAAAATTCACTTTCTGTTCTCTGGCAAGGTCATGTGCTATATGAGGAATATAAACATCAATTGATAGCTGGACTTGGCAAATCAGCCAGCTCAAGTCTTGCAGAGGACATGGCAAGCAAATACTTATGATAGTTTGAATATCCAACTTGTAAAACACAGGATCAAGTTTGCAACTAAGAGACATGGTCATGGATAATTCTATATTCATCATAGTACACACCCTCAGGAAACCTACAGCATCACTGCTTTTCATCCTATGAGTTGGTTTGAGATAAGATTTTTGTTTTCATATAAAGTTCACTTCATCCACTTAATACAGTTTTGAGATTATGGGGGAAACACTTTGCATTCATTATATATCTTAGCAAGAATACATAAACATACCTCTGCGAAAGCTTGTGATGGCCTCATCGTATCTCTCCTCTTCAACTAGAGTGTGTCCCAGGAAGAAATGTGCCTTGATGTTGGAGGGATCAAGTTCTAAAGCGTGTCGACAGTCATCCGCACCATGATCCCAATGTCTCAGCTTTATCTGACACAGTGCTCGATTGGTAAAGAACTTGGGATCCGATGGGTTTTTCATCTAGAAATAATACAAGACATGTAGAAACTATAAATATCACTGAAGGTGATTAATACCCTTACCACATCAAGAACCTTACATGTATAAGTATAGCATTTTCCCCTATTGCCAAAATAAGTTGTTACCATGACAATGCAGTAACCAATACATCTGAAGAATGTGTCATGCACGTCATCATGCCAAGCCTTATGATCACCATCCTTTTGGGTCTGAAAATAGACTAGGGGAGACAACACACAAGGAAAAGGAATTTAAAATGAAGAGAAAATATTTTTCTTTAAAGAAGAAAGAAATCAATATTTGTAGGCCTCTACAAAAAAAAAATCATCACTTGCCCTGTCGGGCAAGTGATAAAAAAATTTGCTTGCCCGATAGAAAAAACTGCTTGCCCGATTTTTTTTCGAAAATTATTTTGCTCTTAATTATTCTTTTCTGTCCTGGCTGAAGTTGATTTACTGGTGCTGCCTTTGGCATTTCTTTTTCTTGACTCTTGTTCAAGTTGTTCTGGTTGCCAATCACGACGACAAAAGTGGCCTATTTTAGTCTGACGACTCATTGTTTATTTGGTTTGAAGTTGAAGCCGAGTCCTGGCCAGGGTGACCGGATTTCACAAAATGAAATACAGGACAATCGACAAAAAAAAAGATCAAGAAAGAAGGCTACACAGTGTTAGACTTGTGAAAAAAATATACAGAATTGGAAGGGAGGGTGAAGGAGAGAAAGAAAAGAGATGAATTGAGAAGAAAGAAAAAATGAAGGGGAAAATGAAGGAAATAATAAAAAATATAAGAAAGCTCTAATAAAAGAAGGATGAGAGATTCATTCTTTGAATTGAATATAGAAAGAAAAAAAGAAAAGAAAAGAAGGGAAGATTAATAAATGTGTGAAAGTCAAAATAAAGAAGAGAAAAACAAAAAGAAAGTAAGAAAAAAATAAAAGAAAAGAAGGGAAGATTAATAAATGTGTGAAAGTCAAAATAAAGAAGAGAAAGACAAAAAGAAAGTAAGAAAAAAAGAGGAGGAAAGAAAGAATGAAGGAAAGAAAATGTTTCCTTCATTCTTGGAAGAAAGAAACAAAGAAAGAAGAAAACAGGAAGGAAGGAAGGAAGGAGGGAAGGAATGAAGGAAGAAAGGGAAAGAAAGTATAAGGGAAAAGAATAAGAAGGGCAAAATGAAATAAATAATGAAAGAAAGAAAGGAGGAAAGAGAGGGAGGAAAGAATGAAGGGAGGCCATAATGAAAAAAAAGAAGAAAATAATGGAAGGAGAGAAAGAACGAAAATAAAAACGAGTGGAAGGGAGAAGGATCAAATGAAGGAAATAAAAAAGGAAATGTATTAAGAAGGCAAGTAGGAGAAAGAAGGAAAGAAATAAAATGAACAGAGAGAGAAAGGAACAGGAAATAAAAATAGATATGTAACAAAAAAGGGCAAGAAGGAAGGATAGAAAAGAAAGAAAGAGGAAAAAGTTCAAACTTCAAGCAAATAAAAACAATCCAATCATATTTTATAACAAAAATCCTAATGATATTTGGTGTTTTTTTATATATATTTTTAAAATTAAAAAAAAACTAAAATGTTTTAGAAATGAATAAAATACGGGACGTCTGGTCACCCTGATCCTGGCCGAGTCAGTCCGAAGCTTGCATGCATTCAGCGCGATCTAGCTCGAGAGTCGACTGGCTCGCGATCGCTTGTGTACGTCCATAGTACATGTAGAGCATGCGCTCAGAGGGCGAGAGAGGGGTTTCCCCAGCTAGCTCCTTCGTCGATTAGTAGCGCATGCGCACAGTGTAGTTTAGAAAGTAAGATGGCAGCACCCATCGAACGGGACCGCTGGCGATAAAATGTCGGTAAATTGGCGCTGATTTGACATGTTTCCACTGTTTTTTTACTGGTATGACATTGTATGAGAGATAATTGATGGATAATTGCAATTTATCAAAAATTATTAAACTTTACTGTCAATTTATCTTTTTCATTTTCAAAACAAGCACTTGCCCGATCGGGCAATTGACTTTGAAAAATGCTTGCCCACACGTCAATTTCACTTGCCCTGGGCAAGCGGGCAAGCAGGTTTGTCGCGCCCTGATTTGAATCTTTTTTAAATAATTTTTTTTTCAAAGAAAATAAACTTGAAAAATATCTATGATGGCGAATATAGTCAAATTGACTGGTTGCCAAATACAAAGACCCCCCCTTACAACTGGTCAACGATCTACATGTAATTTGAAAGAAATCACAATTTGCTTATTTTTTAAAAGTACATGTATGAATGAAAAGAATCTTTTCATTTAAGTTTCAAAGTAACTATGGGAATACTAAATCAAAATTTTGGAAAAATGGAAGGCATTATATTTCAGTCAAGACCAAACTGATTTCAAATATCAGCCAATCGTGTGATTGTTATGACAATGTTACTATTGAATTTTCATAAATTATTCTAATAAGGAGTGTAGTATAGTCACAGATTTTGAACAATTTACGCATTCCTTCAATGATTTAGAACTTTCCACAGTATTAGATGTTCCATGTCTCAATATTCTCATCAAATGCAATTTTCATTTAAAGGAGAATGAAACCCTTGAAACCAGCTGAATCCGTATCAAAGAGAAAAATCAAAGAAATATATTGTTGAAAGTTTGAGGAAGATCGAATGAATAATAAGAAAGTTATGAGCATTTGAATGTCGAGATCACTAATGCCATGTAGATCCTCCTATTGGCAATGCGACCAAGATCTGTAATGTCACACACGTACAACTCCCTCATTACTTTAGTACTTATTTCACTTATATTCTCACTTTTATAGAGTCTATCACAAGGTGAGGTGTTCTCTTTATGAGAGGACAAGTACAGAGGTTTCACAACATTATATCATTGATGAATCGTTTGTCATATGATTAGAATGAGCAAAAAGAGATGTTTTGGGGTATATTTTCAGTGTCCAAAAGGGGAGAGTTGTTCATCTGTGACATCATAGATCTTGGTCGCATTGCCAATGGGAGGATCTCCATAGCATTAGTGATCTCGACATTCAAATGCTCATAACTCTTCTATTGCTAGTCCTATTTTACTCAAACTTTTGTTGATCTTATTCTTTGATTTTTCTGCTTTCACAAAAGCTAACTCGCTCCAAGAGTTTCATTCTCCTTTAAACATTGGGTTGCAGACCAATCATAAGGTGTGCGGTGGCCTTTTAAAAGGCATTGTGTATTTACAGCAGTGATCGCCAGACCGAGCCGCGATATCGGACTTGTTTTTGTTTTTAGGAAGTTGCGAGAGATCCCAGAGCACATGAGAGCAAATTGCTCGCAAATCTTGTTTATTTTTTTCGCTTTTCAGCAGCCATAAAAATTGTTAATATCAAGAAAATTGATGCAGCAATCAAAAAGGGAAGCAGGCGCAGACGAGAAACATCACTTTTTTATATTTTTTAGCAAATTTTTGAAAATAGTAAAAAGTAATATATTTCATGCGGTGGCCAAAAAAGATGCGCGCGAGGACGATCAACTACTTTCTTTTTTTACTTGGACTTAACTTAGTTTGGATAAACCAGGGAAGTGAGAGTTGCGCGACAGCCGAAGTAAGTCCCTTTTTTCCCCCCTTTTAAATTATTTTTCCCCGTTTTGGTGCATTTCAGGCGAAAACGGAATGACGTTTATTTTGGTCCAGTTCTTTTCATATTGACTATTGTTATTAAAGACAAAAATCGATGAGCCCCGTCGGCGTCGGGGGGATTTTGCATTGTTAACCCCCTAATCATGCTAATGGCAGCTGCACGATCGCGAGCCGTCTGTGTACGAGGAGAATTTTTTTTAATGTAAATAGAGTCCTCGAAACGGACGGCTGCCAGCTGTCTGGTATGCCGTATGGTTTTCACCCAAATATCTTCATGACCTTGCTAAATTACTTACACAAATGTTTATGAGTGGGACTAGAGTAAGCAAAGCTCGTACATTGTAAGCAATATTTGTGATTATTTATGCATTCAAAGGCTAAATATCATACTCACTATGGCCTTGTTATAGCATCCAATGGCCTCTTCATATTTGCGTGATCCATAAAAGCGATTCCCCTGTTCCTTTAGTTCCGTAGCATTCATCTTTATGTTCATCTTCTTTCACAAATGTCAGTTTTCGATCACCAGCACGCGTACCTACAGTGCTAGTGCGCTTAGATTTTCTTCTCTGTAGTGTAATTCTGTCAACATCGACAATTGATGACAGTTATATCGGCTATCAATCAATCATTGCTCTCGATATGTATCTCTGTCCATAGAATATAGGTCTAAAATACTTTATGCATTATTTCAATCTTCTAGGGGCTAAGTTAAGTGGTATAGCGCTCTGCGCTGAATCACATTTGGATTATTCTCGATCATTATCTGATTCTGACGTAATCGAATCTGCAGCAGCGCAAGAAAGGGGGGGGGGGGCTATAATATAAAACTACTGGCCTTTTCGTTTCTCATTTGTTTTTATTATATTGTCAAGGCACTGCGTGTAAACAATAAATTAACTTAAAGGTAAATCAAGATATATCATAGGCACAGATTTTATAACTACATGTATATAGGCCTACACTGCATGAGCAATATTTTTTTCTTTTAAAAGGGGACTTTCCATATGCAATGATGCGCCCTACATGTTTTTATAGCCTGTAATTGTGTTTCTTTTCTTTCTTAACTTTGAATGTGCTTATATATTGTGGGTCGCGTCAGTGGGTCTATATCAACTTTATTACGTACCATCTCTGACTCATCTTTGCAAAGTGGTCTTTGAACCCACCAGTTGAATTAACTAAAAATATGTACATTCCCCTCCCTTCCCCAGACGTCTGGGATGGAATCAGTGGCGGCAACAGTATTTTTAAACCGTTTGGGGGGGGGGTGCGAGTCGGGGGTAAAGGACTTTTTTTTCCGGGGAGACAAAGGCGGACACAATTTTTTTTCGGCTCCGGCGCGCCCTAAATTTTGTACCGGTATATATACTGACCTGAAAAGGGACACGTTAAGGCCTATTTGCAGTGACTCCTCCTGTATTCTACAATTTGTTGATCAAGTTTTTGCTTCGAAGGCTATTGTTGACTATTATTTACAAAAAAGAGGCGTGTGTACTGTGCCTTAAGACTACAAAAAGCATTTGATTTAGTTGATGGGCAATCTTTGTGGTTAGAATGACGAAATCAGAGGTAAATGGACTGAAAAGTATTAAATGTTGTATATGCAAAATCATGTGTCTGTAAACATGTCAGACTTTTATAGTTGTAATATCGGCGTAAGACAAGGTGAAAATCTTTCATCTTTATTGATTTTCAGGAACATATATCTCTAGATTTTATCCAGGCTTGAACTTTGCTATCTGAGGATCTCTGTAATGTCCTACAAGATGAGGATTTGGAATATTTTCTAAATTATTTTGTATTTTATATGCTGATGAAACAGTCATTTTGGCAGAAACCCCTGATGAGTTGCAGTCAGCATTGAACTCAGTTCACGATTATTGCAGAAAATGTCACTTCAACTTTGACTGTAAATACTTCTAAAACCAAAATAGTCATTTTTTCTGGGGGTAAAGTTAGGAAGGGCCTATTTCACTTTTAATAATGAGCCGATTGAAGTCGTTTATGATTTTTTTTTACTTGGGGATAAAATAAATAATTGTACCTTAAAAAAAAACGAGTCACACAGGCGAGAAGAACATTATCATTGTTAGCTAAAGCCCCCCCCCCCCAAAAAAAAAAATGCAATTGTCAGTTGATATTCAGTGTCATTTATTTGACCATCTGATTTTACCAATCCTGTTGTATGGGAGCGAAATATGGGGTTATGAAGACATAAGCCAGATTGAAGTGTTACACAGAAAGTTTCTTAGGACAATATTATTTGTAAACAAGTGCACACTATGGTGTATGGGGAGACAGGACGGGGTTGATTCTGAATCATTATAAATGTAGAGTAATTGGCTTCTGGTTGAGAATTTTAAAATGACATGAGAACAAATATTCAAGTGTGATACTGAAATTTATGTTTAGGTTAGATGAGCTAACAGATTATAACTGTAGCTCCTTGGCAGGGGCGTAACAGGGGTTGGTGGCCAGGGGGGGGGGGGGGGCAAGAGTCAAACATTTCCCGGTCATATCATGGTGTTTTGAGGCGACAATTTTGAGAGGGCCAGATATTGCGTATCGGGCATAATTTATCCTTTTTTTTAAGTTGCTAGCGATTGAAGCGAGCGAGCAAAAATTGTGACATATTTAATTCAAAAATCAAATTTTGTGATAGATTTTGACATAATATATTTCACCCTTCTCTCTTTCATTCCCTTTTTGGTCTGTACGCCACTGTGAACATGATTCTTTGCGGCAGTATAGCGTGAAAGTAAAAAATAGAAACGAGGGGCGCAGTATGGCGCATGTGCTAAAAAGCTTCTTAATATACGTCCCGAGCGAGCGAAGCGAGCGAGAAAAAAAAATCACCTTTTCATGAGAATCTAACTTTGAGATATTTTTTGACATTATATTCAATAAATAAAATCATATCCTACACGTTTCCTTTGCTTTTCTTTCCTCTTTTTTTTTGTTCTTGGTTGTAGAACTTTTGGGGACCATGACCCAACCCTGCCATAATCATATACGTCAGTACTATGCGGTTGGGGACCAGGGTGGAGCCCCCGGAACTTCTTGTTATCAAAGCCATTTTAAACCTCGCAGATTGCCGCTATTTTTAATCAAATCGCGGGTATATACAGAATATAGCTTTTACATAACACATTTACTCATCCCACTGCAGTTGCGTAATGAATCAAATATTTTGAGGGGGCACAATATAGCAACGCGGGAAAAACGCGAGCATAGCGAGCTGGAAAAAAATGTTTATCGAAATTAAAATACTAATCATGTGACAGATTTTTCCATTATATTCAGCAAATAACACATTTCATTTTTTCCATTCGTTCCGTTACGTTGTCTCCTATAATTTCTTGTATTTCCTCTTGGGTGTGGAAACAAGAACCCCCCCCCCCCGCCTGTACGCCAGTGATGGAACGTAAAGCTTAATGTAGGAAGGATCCTTCCAGGGGTGTTATATATAGAGCCATTTGAAGGTTATACATGAAGAGTCCCTACGTACTGCGTGGGGTCTGGAGCAGAGCCCGGTAGCTTATTTTCATAAAATTTAGCAAGCCTATAGCACAATGTTGTATCAGTCCATCTTTCTTCCCGCTCTTTATTTTCAATCCTCGGTAGCCCGGTCGTGTTATTAAGTTCTTTTTTTTGTCCCTATTCTTCGTTTTCCAATTTAGCTTTTGGCTAATTCCATTCTACCTTCATTTCCAGCTATTGTTTGCCGTTTTGTCATCTTTTAATTTATTTCCCTTTCTTACTAATCATACTGGTGCATTACACAGGCCCATTTTGTAATGATTTGTTCTTTCTCAAATGTTCTTCTTTCGTTTATTTTCCCGCTTTCCTTTTTTTTCCATTAATTCTTTTTTCTTCGTTTTCTTGTCACTTGTCACTTTTTCCTTTCCCTTTCCTTTTCCCCTTTCCTTCCCCTTTCCTTTTCCTTTTCCCTCTCTTTTCTCCTTTTCCCGATGAAATCCGCCAGGGGGCGGCAGCTTGCCCCCCGCCTGTTACGCCACTGCTCCTTGGCTAAAATTCATTGAAAATACATTGAATCGATAGTATCGACCGCACAGAAACGTTGTTAGTGCTAACAGAGCACTAACCGGCACTGTTAGCGAGGTTTTGCCCGCACAGAAGCATAATGTTAGCCCAATCACTAGCTAGCGCTGTTAGACTAACATTACAAGGTCGCACAGAAGCTAACATTAGCGCTAATGTTTGAACTATTCACTAACAGTGCCAAGGGCACCGATAGTGACAATGTTAGTGAATATCTATTGCGTGTCTTGCATAAAACTTGTATATCAAGTGCTTTAAAATAGACCTAGATAGAATTAAAAGGGTACTCCAGTCCAGGGGCGGATCCAGTTTCTTCCAAAAGGGGCCCGGAAAGGGGGAGGAGGGCACATTTTCCCGAGAAAGAGTATGACAAGCAAAAAAAAAGTTTACGTCTAAAATTGAAGATATTGTTGTCCCAACAAAAACTGACATGCAAAAAAGGGTCTTTTATTGCTTCAAAGGGGGGGGGGGGGGGCACACTTGGGTAAAAATGGCTGGCATGTTTATATTAAAAATTTTGATTACTGCTTTGGATCCGCCAATGCTCCAATCCCCAATACGTGTGGGAGAAAACAGAATGAAATTAGATGAGAAGGCTGTAATTACAATCAATAACATAATTCTTAAATGGAAAATAATGAAGAATAATAAATAAAATATGAATTGAATGAAGTGAATACTGTACAGTATTTTTGAAAACATTGATGCCTATCATGCCACCATGAATATCCTAGAATAGAATTACGAAGCCAAGTCCGATTTTCTTATTTCATGATTAATATTACTGTTGTTATTACCTTGTTTCCCCCCATTATGTACATGTTGTGATTATGATTGTGATTGCAAAACCAATATAAGTCATATCCCCTTTTCCTGATTTGACCGTGAACTGGTAAATTTATGTTTCAACACTACACGTAGGCCTATGTAAAACTTGTAAATGGTCATGATGATTACTGAAGCAGTGGTCATATTTACTTTCAACTGTAAGGACAAATTCAGTTTAAATGAACACGATTTCATATACAAACATGGACCTATGAAGAGATGGACATCCATCGCTTAGATAATGAATTCACTAACAGGTGACTGTAATTGTCATCTGAATAACATTCTCTTCATACTAGTCTTCTTTGGTCCTATGATGGTCACCGTGAGAAGGGACTGAAGCAGTTAGTGATTGGACATTTATATTTCACAAATTATATGCGCAGTTGATAACAAATCAATGAAATAATGGAAAATTGATGTGCAGTTTTTGTTAACCTTTGGTAATCTTAGTTCCATGTGTTTTATTTGGGGAAATGTCCGCATATTTTAATATAGAGGCAACATTGTGATTGATTGTTTACCATTTAAAATTCAATTTTCCCAAGTTTCTCCATAATATTCCAGATATACGTGGCACACAACATTTATAGATCGTGTATCTCTCAGTGTTATTGAGGTCCTTATGTCTGAGCGGTAGTTAGCGGATCGAATAATATCATATTTTATATCATAAAAATCGTCTGCTCCTCAAGTTTGCTGCTCCATTATTATGAAGCATGTTGACTGAAAGGCAAATGCTGAAACAGGGTATCTGCCAACAAAAATCAGGACCGGGAAACTGTTCCGTATTTGAGTGATCAGATACCCTTGGTAGTCATGGTAATTGCTAATGTAACAACACCTGTATGTTCTCATTAAGATGCACATAACCAGATGACGGTGACTATCATTGGATCAAAGAAATACTCGCGTTAATCGTCCATCTTTTTCATTGGTCCATGATAAAAATTATGAAGTGGGGAAATGACAAATGGCATCATCAGCTCGCCTATATAGTAAATATAATATGTAATATAATTTTTACGTAAGTTATGCAAAACTATATCACATATTTTTAAATGCCTTTTTTATTTGATTAATGTTCAATTGTTTGTATGACTATACTTCACATCCTGCTTCCCTATATACACCTCCATAGACGGAAGTCATTCTTCCACTCTACGAGCAAACATATACAGCCCCCTTCCCCTATCAAACAGTTATTGACTTTTGCCGTTAATATATAATTTTTTCATCGATGTTAAGGTCTATGTATTATGTTAAAACATGGACCTACTATGGTTAAAATAATCAGAATTCAGTAATTAACACCGCGGTACAATGTCATCACAAAGTTAGAATTAATGGTGCAAATCCGAACCCTGGGTTAATGGGAATAATACATTGAGCCTATGGGATAAAGGCCCTTATATTGTATCAATCCACACATAGATCACTATAGTACGTCATAGATTTTGCCTAACTATAAGGCTCAAACCCACTATCAACACCTGTGCTTAACAGCGCTTTCTGTGCGTTCATTCTGCTCATGGTGTTAGTGGCTGATTTGTTAGTGACTTGTTAGCACTAACAACACCTTCACTAACAGTGTTTCTGTGCGGTCGCTACAGGCCTATCAGATTTCTGGCTTGATCAATTCAATGGCTCGAGTGTTACAAGAATTGTCATGAATATTATCAAATCCAGGGTACAATATATTTTTGCCCAGAATCGTATTCGAAAAATTACAGAATATTTAAAAGTAACCATGAATATGAAAAAAAATATTTACAGTGCTTAAATAAGGAAGACGTTATTACACTTTCTAAATTCAGATGTAGATCACGTACACTACCTGTTACCAAAGGTCGTTCCAATGCTCACATCCCATGCTAATTCTGAAATGCAGTGTATACTTTGCCATTCTTCTGACTTAGGAGACGAATATCACTACCGGGTATCACTATTAATTGTTTGTTTGTCCTTTTTTTCACAAATAGAGAAGTTGATTGTTAACACAGAGTATACGCCGTGCATCGAAGTGTTCTGGTCATGGAAAAGCTTTTTAATACTAAAAAAGTGGGCGTCCTAAAAAAATAGCTAAAGTTGCTCACCTCATTACGTTGGAATTAAGTCAAAAATCAAAGAAAGATGATTGTAATGTTAATTCATGTAGTAGATCAGTTCGTACCCGAAGTGGTAGGTTAGTGAAACGACTTGTTCGTTTTCTTGTGTAAATAGATTGTATAATGTATTACTAGTACATTATATTGATATGAAGTTATAACTGTTTGCAAATATCTATATTTTGTTATATGTTGTTTATATGTTGTACTCTGAGTCTCATACCCCGAGAGGAGGTCGATAGAGTGAATAAAATCTACTTAAATCACGAAAATGATATCATAATCTCACCGAAATCAACGCGAAGCACAACTAAAAATTGTTGATATTAATCATTATGAGATGATAACTGGACGTTCTAGGCCTAAGCACTTGGCCATGAACTGAATGGGTGTATAGCTCAACAATTTTGATGCATAAGCGGAGTGCGAGCTAATTTTTTTTTAGATATTCAGCACATTTTTCTTTTTAAATTTTGAACATTTAGGATGCGTATCTCACAAAAAAATGGAAAAAAAAATAAAAACTCAAATAGCGAGAATATTTTGTTGGCTTGAAAATTTGATTTATAGCCCCATTCATATCCTATTGGACTTCTATCCCATGGAAAGACACATTAACCCGTTCCTCACAACATAGTCATACTTCGCACCTTTCCTTTCGTGTGCATCATCGAGTTTAGTATCAAATGGGATTGTTTACCAGTGATAACTGTTCTCTTCTTTACTTAAAACGACTGAATTGGGAGCAGACCCAGCAGCGGAGTAATGAACCCCCCCAAAATATGAATAAATAAAATAAAAAATTAATTAATTAAAAAAGATGGGCACAACATGTCGCGTGTACGTGACGAAATCACTTAAAAGTGCAAAGGAGTTTAAGCGGGCGAGCCAAATAAAAAAAATGCAAATCTTATTTTCTGATTGATTTTTAACCAAAAATATTCAGAAAATAACATTTTATCCTTTTCCTCGTATTTTTTTCTTTTATCCCTTTAAGGGGGGATGGGTTCATGGAATTTTTTTATCCTTTTCTTTTTCTCTTAATTGCTACCCCATCTCTTTTCCTTTTTCCAGCGCTAATAGGGGGGGGGGGGGTTGTAGGAGGGGCCTCTTCGTACTCTGGATCCGTCTATGCCCCTCCTCCAATAAGATAGGGCCTATATGATAAATGAAATTTATTTGACTGGGCAACAGTATAATTATGTAGACATGGCAACGTATTTATCTGACCAAGTTGACTTAACAATTAACATAAGTTGCTCCTAACATTTTATAATGATGCCAAATCACACGATTAGTAAGACTGCAAGATAAGTCGACTTGGTAAGATTAAACATTTTCGCCATAATCATGATAATGACAAGTGAAACTTAAAAGCTTCCATAGTTTCGGATGTGGGGGGAGGGGGTTAACATATTACATTTAGTTTCAGCTGTTGATACAAAACCAAGCTTCTTCGGCGATTAGGAACTAAAATCTAATCACCTCCGAAATGATAGACTTTATGTTTTTAACATTTTATCCATTGTACTTATTCACTTACCATTTCTATTTTCCCATGGAAATAATAAATAAAAAAGACAATAATAACGTGTAAGGAATATTTCGACTTTGCTTGGAATTTGAGTAAAACACTATAAACTCAAGTCATCTCTCCGAATTACAAACTCGAACTAAAATTTTGTTTTATGGATGGACCTAATTCTCGCTTTGCAGATATTACGTTACCACACATTCATGAAGTTGGCAAACATTTGGATGTATGTGGGTCAAATTTCAAAAAAATTGACTTTTTGAAGAAAAAGTAATATTCACAAAACTATATCACGTTTCCCCCTTTTCCTTCCCTTTTCTCTCTTTTTCTTGGTCGTGAACATTTGGGGTCCATTAACCAAAGCCGCCACCCCAGTTATTACTGCATGATCACATTAAACTATGTACGAGCGAAACACATCGGATTAGTGATCTAGTTGGCATATCGTCCGACTCTCAAATTTGACAATAATTCCCATGAATCAAAACTTTCATTCAAGATGAGGCTACAAGGGCTAATGGTTACACGGATATCCTGGCCATGATCCTCGTAACTTCACCCCTTTTCTTTTCATTTTCTTGTAGGATAGATTTTCAAGAAGTAGGTTTCCCATTTCAAAGATCATCCGTCGCTAGTTTCTCGCCCGATCCATGTAATTAACCTTAGGCAGAAATCGGGCTAGATGATAATTATGAATGTCATATAAGGAAAGTAGCCTGGAAAGAGGGGTGGAGAGAGAGGGAGAGAAAACAAAAGATCGATGAGGGGAGAGGAGAAGGGGAAATGAAGAGAAGGGGAGAGAGGGGGAGTAAGGGGAGAGCAGGGATGGATCAATTACTTTTTTTTTCTTGCTGTGATGATGATGTTGATGATGATGATTATGTTGATGATGATGACGACGATGACGACGACAATAATGATGATGATGATGACGGCAGTGATGACGGGGATGATGATGACGACGATGGGCTATCAAGTGGGTAATCCCAACCCTCCCTATTTTGTTGTTATGATATGAGAAATCAGAGACGTCGCTTGACATTCTAGCTGTAGGAAATTTGAGAAAAAAAAGAAGAAATTTAACAAACTTTCGTACAATAGGCATAGTAGGCTTTAATACATGCGTGTGAATTAAACTCAAGTGTCGTCTAACGTCCCATTTCATTGTATTTTTTCAGCCGTTATAAATTCATATTTGTCTTCTCAAAATATTATCTTCCGATAATATATTTTTTTATAGTTTTATTCAAAATAGCTCTTAGACAAGTCATGTTTGAGCACTTACTTTACAAATTTAGTAATTGGCTATCAGGAAGCTACGGACAAAGATTATATCCTGAAATTTTTACTGAATTATTATATGCTCGGTTGGCAATGTATATTATAAACAGGACCAGGGGACCGTTTCATAAAAAGTTACAACTTTTGTAACTTTGCCATTATGGCAACTACCATGGCAACAACCATGGCAACATGGCTCAGCAGCCAATCACAATTAAGGTTACCATGGTAGTTGCCATAATAGCAAAGTTACAACAGTTGTATCTTTATATGAAACGGGCCCCAGATGCGGATATATTTAATTTTGATCGAATACCCGATGTAAATAGATTTGATGTAATATAGGTAAACTTATTCAATAAAACACATTTTCATTTTGTATCCTCCATAATTATCAGAACCGTTTGGGGGCACCTACATTCTAGTAATGAATTGGAATATTATGACGTGCTCTTTGGGTGACTTACCTAAACCATTCTACCTCCATGCCTAAACTAAAGAAATGATAGGGACAGTCTTTTTGTTAATGAAATAGCATATCAAAGTATATAATTTTAGCAACGAAATCATTACACCGTAATTAGACTCCGAACGAACTTTTCTGCAATTGATTTTCTCCATTGACATTCTAGGACTACGCTCTATATATCTGCCTTTAAATCTGTCTCGCCCTTCATGGATTATAACTTCTCTTTCTATTAAACCTTTCAATTTCCTTGTCTATCGCGATCTTTCTGTCTCCCTCCCTTCTTTCTCTCTCGATCTGAAGAGGCATACGATTATCCATACCTTTGCCTCATGCTAGAGCTGTACCTCTTTATATCTCCACCGCGCCTCCACTCCCCCTTCTCTCTCTCTCTCTCCTTTTGTCAGCCTCTGTCTTTATTCTTATCTCTCCCACCTCCCTCTCTGTTTTCTCGGTCTCTATCTGCATCTCTCTATTCCTATCTTTCTATATACCCCATCTCTCCCCTGGCTATCTCCTCCGCTCTCTATCAACACCTGTCTATCTCCTTTTCTCTCCCAGCACCTCTCCTTCTACGTCTTACCTCAACCCTGGCATCTATACCTTCTTACTCAATCTATTTTCATATCTGTCTATCTCTCTATATATCTGTTTCATATTTTTATCTTCATTTTCTTTCACGATTATAATATTGTCATAATTAGTACTTTAATGATTTGTGGAATGTGTCTATTATGGATAAGTAAATAAATAAAATAAATAAATATAAATAACATTGAGCAATCATTTCACCTTAATGTATTCCCTTTTAAGGTAGAACTCACGCAATTGAAAAACCACGTAGAGGCCCCGTAGAGGCTGAACAACAATAAACATATTCCATTTGCCATCTTTCGTACCTTTCCTTTCTATCTTCTTCCTGTCTTTTCTTTGTCATCTTCTCTGCTTCCATCATGTCCATCGTCCTGCATGCAATCCTTAATATTTTCTTGATGTTATATACTCGCCCTGGGACTGTTTGTTAACCTTAGAGCTAAAGTACATCGATCATATAAACTTCCTTCGAAGACTCATCGATTTGACCAGTCAAGCTATATCAGGCAGGGTTTGGATGAAAAAAAAAATCGTTTGCCTGTATTGCACACCATTTTCTTTTTCAGATTGATTCTCCCCTGTCATTCAAAAGAAAAAAAATATAAAGATGAAAGCGGAGGTGATCATTTATTCATTCAATAATTAGATATTGTTCATGATTACTCGATACAAAGATTGACATGATATGACATGAAATTGGGCTAAACATTTGCCAGGGATATTTGGACGGGGCAGGACATTCATAATAGCAATACTGCATGTTTTAGTTCCTTTAATATTATTCCCTAAGGTCGGCTTATCATAAAATATGAAGGGGTCAATATTCATATAGTAAATGGGACTATTATTACTAAGTCTGATATTATTACAGTTGTTTTTCATAATTCTCCGAGGAGTGATGTCCATATTTTGCTGCATTCAACTCGGTGAGGTAAAATTTGACAATTTTTTTAATTCTTTTTTTTTGTGGGGGGGGGGGGCAGTTTCACTCCAAATAGAGGTGTGAAACCTTCTCTCAAAAGATGCAAATGTTACTTTAAAGGGACCAACCCTTATTGTCCACCCTTGTGAAGAGTACATGTACATCATAGCTCCGGCCTTTTGCTGTTCTGGAACGAACTATGCATTTTTTTTTTTTTTTTTTTTTTGGGGGGGGGCAGTTTCACTCCAAAAAGAGATTTGAAACCTGCTCTCAAAAGATGCAAATGTCACTCTAAAGGATTTATGTCGTTTTACTCTGAGGGGCGAGTGATTAGTGACCAGATTGGGACTTGCATTTAGAAAGAAGTAATTTCTCATAAAAGCTTACCTTTTACGGAACAATCCCGAAAGATAAACGTTTGCTCTCTAATGGAACATTTTCATCATTTAATTTGTAAAACGCCTTCAAATTCAATTCTGAACATTTACGCCTAAATAAGCAAGAGTAGTTACCACATAAAAATAACGACATTGCGTCCGGACTGCATTCAAAAGGCTGATTATTTAGAGGTTCATTAAATAAAAGGAAATTACTGGATCAAAAGGCTGATTATGTAAATGAAGACCTAGATAAAAGGAAATTACGATGATATTCAGCTTGCTAATGAAAGAGAAAAACGATTAAACTCCCATTTATCAATACAATTCAGGTTGTCATTTTGGTGCCGATGATAAGAGGTTTTATCAATGTCCGGCTGGCTGATGCTACCAGTTTGCAAGGAGAAGGTCTCTCAAACCCCCTGATCGAACAGGCACCGTCGGACCCGCCAAACTTCTAGGGTAAACCAACACGGAGGGTGCCAGGACCCAAGTCTTATTAGCTCCTCTGTCGATACCCCTGACATATAAATCGCTCGCCATGTCGCCATTCTAATGATATATATTTTTGACACGTCTGAGGAATATTTATTTTCCCGATATCTGTTTAGCCCAATTCAAAACAAGCAGGGAACATGTAATGGGTGTTATTGTAAAAGATGGCCACTACTCATGAGATGCTTCTTGAAGTTTGTCGTACAGTATCGTAATGATTTGAAGGAAAAAATCTATTATATTGAATTCAATTCAACCTGAGTGGCGCTATATGTTGGAACTTTTAGTTAGTTTTTACTTGAAAATTTCCTTCCATTTAAATTGGTATCATGAACCGGATGTCATGGATTTTCATTTGATAGAAATGACTAGCTCTTTAATTATATGTATTTGATTTTAATTGCATTCAGTATGCATTTTCATTATGTGGTTTGTTTCGCCTTATACCTTATTTTATTGTTGAAAATTTGGATATTAAATAAATTCGTAATCAATCAATAAATCATAAAATATCTCTAAATGACTCCGTACTGTATTTATTATCAAGTCATGTTTTGTTATTTTTTCAAACCTTAAGCATGCCCCACTTTGTTGAATATCCTTCTGAAGACATCAAAATATGTACCTCTGTCGAGACATTTTAAAATGTTCTCAAAATTCTTTTATTCAAATCTTAGCTGCTGCTGCTTTTTATGCGCCTTGAGCACTCTACAGAGTGGATTTGGCGATTTATAAGTGATTAATGCATCGTGTGGATGTTATGTTAAAGGTGAGGACTATCCCATGCTTTCTTTTACCCAACAATCTTATTCTTTTGTATCAGGATTAAGAAGGGTAATGTTGTGTATACTTGAAGAACACTGAGCTTACTGGATATTTTATAAGTTAGCTTTGAAGAAGAAGAAAAAAGATAAAGGATTGCAAATTTAAGCATTCTTGGTTCAACATGACAATAATTTCAAAATCAAACATCATAGACAATGTTGATAAAAGAAAGATGTTTCTCTTGCATCTTCAATGCAACTTTTGACAGAGATAGGGAGAGGGGGAGAGCATGGAGGGGGGGGGGGTGTCAATAAAGGGAACAGTGATAATACCGTAAGGAACGAGATGCTACGTGGGAAGTGATAATTCTGAAATTTACATGAGGAAATTTGGCTCTCTAATAAGTAACAAAACTTTCTGCAAAACACTTTTATTATGCAAAACTCGACTCCAAGAGATAAACTCCACCATGGCCGGCAACAATTACAGTCATGATTTATTTGTCACCATAAGAAATGACAAAGCAAGGACTTCACGTCATTTGAAGAATGAACAATGATATTGCTGGCATTTATAGAAAAACAACCAAACATATTATTGGGAATGACATAATACGTCCCTTGGTTGCTTAACTTCACGGCCAATAATAATTTAGTCATATCTCTATATGCACACGACCCCTCATTAACAGACGACGCCGTGAAATCTGGCAGTAATTACTCCGTCATTTCATATTTTTCTCCGCTTGTTTTTCGATCGTATGTGCGATCCATACACTGCAGTTGATTTAATAATTCATCCATGTTTATCCCTGTTATAGTCCCCGAGGACTCTGTCAGAAGGGATATGCCCGAAGCAATGATATATATTGGTAACTGTTGGTTTGTTTGTACAAGGAGGTTTATCTCTATACATGCTGTATGTTTGCTTTGGTTTCGATCTCCTAGGAGCCAAGGGGGAAAGAGAGATGAAAGAAAACGATGATATTAAGAGTAGGAAGGTATAAAGGGCGAATGAGGACATAATAAAAAAAATAAGAAGAAAGGATAAGAAGAAAATTAAAAACAGTTTTCAGTTATCCTGAAAATCAAGAAAAAAAATCTTAAAATTAAGTAAATTATTATTAAGAATTAATGGGAATGTAAAATATAAAGATAAAGAAGAAAATACTCTTCATTGTCTTCTTCCCAAATAATGAAAAATCAAAATGCAGATCCAGGTATATGTTAAAATAAATTCATACATTATATGTATATACATGTAGGTGTTCATTTAGGCCTATATGGTGGATGGTGGCACTATGGTACTTGCGTCTGCCTCATAGATAGGAGGTCATGGGTTCCATCCCCAGTCGAGTCATACCAAAGACAAACAGCACGCAAATGATTGGTTGAAAATCTAGTTGCGATTGATTTTTTTGGAGTTGCAATTGATTGCAACTGTTTCGGCAACGGATCGCCGTTGTCCTTTAAGCCCCTTTCACAATTGGTGGTTGACGGCTTACAACCGTTGCGATCGTGCGCAACACATACTGTGATCATTTTGGTCACAGTATGTGTTGCGCACGATCGCACTAGCAAATGTGAAAGTCCCCATAGAAGATTCGTAATTACAACAAGAAATTTTCCAACATCTTCAGTATTTTCACCAAGTGCTTTTGACAGCAGAATTTGAATTATAGGCATCGATTAATTATTGATTAGTTTCATTGAATGGAACTGTTTATGGTTAGACTGGAGATGATTCCCTGTAGTATATCTTCGCGAATGGTTCATTGGTAATTGGCATGGCGTAAAAACCGATTCCGCTATCAATGTGGCGGTAAAGTAAAAATAATTTGAGACTAATGAATTATGAAAGACATCTTCCAATGGGATTTGAATAGACGAGGGTGCACTTTCCGGAAAAAAAAGATTGTGATAAGGGGAGTGATGTTACAATTAATCCTGTATGACGTTATGGTGAATGTAAAGATTATTGTTTCTTTGTAAAATTAAGAATGAAAGTATTTGGCATTGGACCACGTCTTAGCGTGGAATTGGCCAGAATATACCCAATACTGTATATAGGCTATGTATTTTTCTCTCTGATTTGCAAGAATTTTTACTGAATTATTTGTAAACAAGTGTTCAAATTTTACCACACTTTGTAAAATTTAAACTTTAGAATACTAGTTTGATAGAATTCATATCATTAAACGGTTAAAGATTTTCCGCGATCGAGCAATAACGATCCAAAAAAGCAAATATACCGAAAACGTTTTTTTTTCGTTTTCATGATCACGTGACAGATCAATGGTCACGAGCATCAAGTTATTCTCCTTTTTAATCAAAATTGGATTCAAGAATCTAACAAACAAAATTATCAATTCAAGTCAGTAGATAGTCATGTGGGCCTAATAACGCGTGATTTCTGATGATATAATCCAAAATGATGAACCAAACTGTACTGACCTGAAATCAATTTCAGTCATCATCATGATCATGGTCACGTATGAGGGCTTGTGTAACTCAATCGAATGTGAGGGAAACGGACAAACACTGACAAAGGAAAATGTTAGGCTTCTTTGGTCAGTCAATAGTCCTTAGATTTCTAAAGGGGCCTCCTCTTGGGTCATGTTAAGATATAACAGGTGGCGGGGGGGGGGGGGTGTCAAAAGGGCGTGACGGTTTTGAATATGTTTTTTCTAGTCATGATGGCCTGTCTGTCGTGCAAACACTGTTAAAAAACCCCGTGATTTTACAGAAAAAAGATTTTGCAGAAAGTAATAACAAAATCATTCTGTAAATTCATAAAACAGGAATTTTTCTGCAATTTAACAGAACAGGTCTGTTTAAAAAGGGGAAAAGGGTGTTTTATTTAAGGAAATTTGTAAGATTCCATACAACCATAGGCGGCGGAAGCGGGGACGTGTCCCCCCTAAATTTGAGGTGGGGGGACGATCCCCCCTAAATTTTTCGTTGATGACCTTTTTTTTTTTTTTTTTTTTTGCTTGTCAAAATTTATTTTGGTGGTCCCCCCTTAATTGTTTGGCTTCCGCCGCCAATGCATACAACACATACAAATTTCCTGTAAGACTACGCAATGTGGTAAGATTACAGGTGCTCTCGAGACTCTGCTGAAGGAACTTCTTTTATTTTAAGGATAAATTTTCTAACAGTGAAGGGTTAAACTCTACAACCGTTGGCCTACCTATTTTAAGGTTTATAAGACTGCTTTAACAAAGACAAAAACAATTACGTGCGAAATCTATATGGAGATTCAGAAACCTAACATCATTTTACTGAAGGAGATTTGAAAAAATAATTATTGAGACGCTCTTTATTTTTTTCTTTAAATTTCCCCGTTCTCTCTACCTTTCCAGTCCCTCACTCATCCGACCTACCTCTAAAACATGAGGAAAAACAGATCTGCAAAGAATTAATGTTTGGAGACAGCGAAAGAAAAAACAGTTTAAGATTTAATGGGATAACTAATATTCCATAATACTAAACAGATATGACAAAGAGCAGAAAATGAAACAGATTTTTACAATTTAGATTTTCATCCTCCAGAATGCAGTTCGAAACGGGGGAGGGAACTTGTTGCATATGGAAAAAATAAATTCCATGAATAAAGGATGTGAAAAGGTAAATGACTACATCATTGATTACATCAATGGACCGGTAGGACGTTCAATCCTTTAAGATGGTTTAGAGCGAGCCCCGGAAAATAGGCTGGCCGAACAAATTGACACAGCGACAGAGAAATCACTTTCCTCTTTCACCGTCAACAATTTATGGAGAGGTTTCGGTGGGGGCACCGTCATTGCAATTACTCGCATGTCTGAGAAACAGCACTCTAGAGGGGTATCCAAATCACAGAAAGAAAAACATTCTTATTTCATCCATCATCCCAATTTGCCTGATGCATTCTCCAAAACACGAAGGTCGCCCCCTTTTCAAACCCTTTATCATTTTTAGGAGTTCCTTTTACTCTTCCATGTCCCGTCAGAAAGTGCATCAGCGTCTGTTTGAAATAAGTGTCAATAGCTATAATGTTAGCCAGCGCTATCAGCAGGACGTGGAGACGAGGTTTCAAGAGAACGATACACTTCAAGAGGGCCACTTTTCAAGATCACATTTCGACGGAGAGAGAAATGAGTTGGGAGGCACGTGGAAAGGCGAACTTAATCATACTGAAATATAAGGGTATATCAGCGACCAATGTCACTTGTAAATTTCGACTGGGACTTACAGATAAACAGAAATTGAACATCCACCAGAGAGAAAAATCCTAAACGACTCTTAAAATGATTCCTGTGACTTTAAAGGTAATATTTGTTTTTTCTATAATCGGTCCGATTTCCCACTCATATCCATATGACATGTGTGACCTGGCAGGACAATTTATATTTTACACAACGTAAATACGTTCTACTAAGTTACTTTCAAGCGTTATACTGAAAATTAACACCGTTTTGACTTTAAAAAAATCTTATTTTAATATATACACAATATAGATTACAAAGCTCCGCAACGGATCCAACATTGAATTAAACATTTAGAGAGTAAAACATGTTAGTATCCCTTTCGTAGAAAAACTCAATTGAGATAAGAAAATATGTTTGATATCAGTAGATGAGGGACATTTTGTTTTTAATAAGTATTAAAGTTACAAAATATCCCAGTTTCCATGGAAAAGTTACACCAACAAATATTATCTGATTTCTGATCTGATTAAACAGATGTACGTGAACCCCCATAATAACAATTACGAGTATATTAAACGAAGTAAATTTTCAAATTAGTTATGGCGAGAATTGTGAAAGAGCGCCAGCTATGTTCACAGATCCTCCCTGGATATTCAACAAAACAAGTTAGGAAAAAATTCGAGCACAACCGGACAGGTGTCCTGATCAATTTTTTAATGAAACATCCCGAATTATCCATGTTCTGTCATAGATTGAATTTCTCATTGTCCTAATCATATTGTGACAAAAAAATGAGTAAATTTTGGAATAAGAAGAATGTTAACAACAAGAAATTCAACCTACACAGTAAAAAAAAAATAGCACGTTGTTTAAGCCTGTCACTCTAACAATAAATTGTTTAATCTTTTTTGTAATTGTGTAAAATTTTGAAACAACTTGTTTAAAAAGTTTAAACAGTTGTTTAAAAAGTTTAAAAGAAGTTGTTAGAGTGACGGGCTTAAAAAACGTGCTTAAAATTTTGAATAGCGTTTTTACAGTGTATATAGTGGATTTAACCTTAGGCTGATATGAACCGAAATAATACAGTTCTAGGATGCGTTTCATGGAATGACTTGTCGGACGTTTTATCCCACAAGTCCCATTTTATCTGACAGTTACTATAGTAACACTTCCTCTCAGCCAGTCAGAATCAAGGAAAGATGTCAGATCTGTGATTTTGCACCCAAGAAACGTTCCACTCGTAGCTACAATACGACTAGCTGTTTGAAACACAATCCACATTAACCGTGTTTTTTTGTCGATATAATATTTAAAAAAATATATATCATTCTAAGAGAATCTTTAAAACCAAACATGTATGCAGAGACAAACGAAGATGTCTGCAATTATGTCACGGAAAATAATAAAGACCAGTCGGGATACTGTAAATATCATCACTCATTAAAGTTAGGAAAGGTGGTGATTGGAATGGCAAGTAGGTCTTCAGACGCCTTGATAAATCCTGAAAATATACTGGCAAACGAAAGTTATCATAATCATGACAGGTTTCATTTCAAATGAGCGCTGCCATTCACATGTTTTCATGTCAAACATGTTAAAAGCAACAGGTTTCTGTCAACTCAAAAAAATAAGAACTAAATTTTTTTTTACATTCTATCGATTATTTTGGCAGGTCAGTGATGAGCTAATCATTCACTTTATTTTACCTTCCTCCCAAATGCAGTATACACACTTATTCTCCCGTCCCCACCTTGTCGTATCGGGCTGCAGATGAAGACGAGCCATCGCTGTTGTCTTGAAACATAAAGGGATGAGCAGGCGCCACCAATTTGAACACAAAATCGCCCTAAGTCTAAGCTTCCGCAATAGCAATAATGTTTCTCTTGACCAAGCTGCTGGTGTAATTTTAGATTACGAACGCCGAAAACGTTCATTTTCCGAAGAGAAAGACCCAGAGTATGCAATAAAGGTCGTTTTCAGCTGTTCAGACCAATTTCAACAAGGTTTGATCTTAATAGAGACTAGTTTTTAGCAATCAGAGCGTTGATATACAGCCAAGCAGGCGTGTAGCTAGTATTCTCTGTGGGTTTGGGGTGAGGGTGAAGGGGAAAAATACACGATATCGGATGGTTTCTTTGCTGTCATTTTACATTGAAAAAGTTCAAAGGAGCGTAGATCCACTTATCTACATGGTTTTCCAGTAACAGACAAGTGCTAAAAGCAGGAATGCAAGAATGTGTGCCATAAACGCTCACCAATGCCGAAAAAAAATCAACCAAGGGATAAAACAAGATAGTCAAAACCAACTCAACACACAAAAACACCTCTCCTAAATTACACCCTCAACACACACATCACACAGACACCTTTTTTTCAACATACACAGTCACAAGCACCCTCGAACACACCGATCCACACGAAATGCACCGACCCATTCACACTCGAGAATATATACCGTAAACCAATTCTCAACGCGCACACGCATGCACTTCTTCTTTTTTTTAAAAACAAGTACACACCTAGTTCCCAATAATGCATATAGCTTTTCCATTTATTTGAAAGCAGGAATCTGACAGAATAAAAGAGCATTGTAGATTAAATGCCTTGCTCACGGGCATAGGTGCCGCGGCCGGGGATCGAACCCCAGAATTTCCATGTATAGCCCGGCGCCTTAGACCACTTGGCCACGGCACTTCCACTTCTCTCATTCACACGTATACGCACACCCTGACCCACCCAAACACAAATTATGGGTTTGTGGCTTGAGACAGCATTGACATTTGACAACCATTAAACCAGAACGACTGCACATATATCCTGGTACTATATATATATATATATTTATAAATGTAACATACAAGTAACGTTGAGCCCAACCTCAATCACGCCACCTGTTTGCCTCCAATCTAGCCAATGGGACCACAATAAAGAATTATCATAGATATAAAACCACCAACCTTACACATCCCAAGATGACCCGATGTGTCGGTATTAGCTTACAATTAATATAAAAAGGCCGACCAGAAATTTGATTCATGAAGATAGCCCCGATTCAGAAAGCGAAATGGGTCGCACCTGTCCCCCTTTGTAATGTCGTCATGGTCGTTGGTGCTTCAAAGAAAACCGCGTAAGTCTTTTAAGATTGCCCCAAGAAGAAGAAGAAGAAGGGAGAGTATATTTGGACTGGAAAAAGGTTGATTCATTATTTTCAATTAAAAATATTTTGACATTGTTGAGAATGGGCTACTGCTTG